>NC_054472.1:96756704-97059890 GCF_017639515.1 Carcharodon carcharias | reverse complement strand
GGAACCAGCAGAGACCAGTGACAGTCCCACAGGAACCAGCAGAGACCAGAGACACTCCCACTGGAACCAGCAGAGACCAGAAACACTCCCACAGGAACCGTCAGCAATCAGAAACACTCCCACAGGAACCAGCAGAGACCAGATACACTCCCACAGGAACCAGGCGACAACAGAGACACTTCCACAGGAACCAACAGCAACCAGAGGCACTCCAACCGGAACCAGCAGAGACCAGGGGCACTCCCACAGGAACCAGCAGCAACCAGAGAAACTGCCACAGGAACCAGCAGAGACCAGGGGCACTCCTTTAGGAACCAGCAGAGACCAGTGACAGTCGCACAGGAACCAGCAGAGACTACAGACACTTCCACAGGAACCAGCAGAGGATGGAGACACTCCACAGGAACCAACAGAGACCAGAGACTCTCCCACAGGAACAAGCAGTAATCAAAGACACTCCCACAGGAACCAACAGAGACCAGAAACACTCCCACAGGAACCAACAGCAACCAGAGACACTCCCACAAGAACCAGCAGGACCAGGAACACTCCCACAGGAACTAGCAGCAACCAGAGACACTCCCTCAGGAACCAGCAGAGACAAGGGACACCCCCACAGGAAGCAGCAGAGACCAGGGTAAATCCCACAGTAACCAGCAGAGACCAGTGACAGTGCCACAGGAACCAGCAGAGACCAGAACCACTCCACAGGAACCAACAGAGACCAGAGACACTCCCACAGGAACCAGTAGCAATCAAAGACACTCCCACAGGAACCAACAGACCGGAGAAACTCCCAAAGGAACCAACAGAGACCAGGGCCACTCCCACAGGAACCGGCAGAGACCAGGTACACTCCTACAGGAACCAGCAGAGACCAGTGACAGACCCACAGGAATCAGCAGAGACCAGAGACACTCCCACAGGAACCAACAGAGTCCGGAGATACTCCCCCAGGAAACAACAGAGACCGGAGATACTCCCCCAGGAACCAGCAGCAATCAGAGACACTCCCACAGGAACCAACAAAGACCAGAGACACTCCCACAGGAACCAACAGCAATCAGAGTGACTCCCACAGGAGCCAATAGCAATCAGAGACTCTCCCACAGGAACCAAAAGTGCCCTGAGACACTCCCACAGGAACCAGCAGAGACCACAGACACTCCCACAGGAACCAACAGCAATCAGAGACACTCCCACAGGAACCAACAGCAATCACTGACACTCCCTCAGGAACCAGCGGTGGCCACAGACACACCCACAGGATCCAGCAGCGACCAGAGAAACTCCCACAGGAACCAGCAGTGAACAGTGACACTCACACAGGAACCGGCAGTGGCCAGAGACACTCCCACAGGAACCAACAGCAATCAGAGACACTCCCACAGGAACCAGCAGTGACCAGAGACACTCCCACAGGAACCAGGCGAGACCAGAGACACTTCCACAGGAACCAACAGCAACCAGAGACACTCCCACCGGAACCAGCAGAGACCAGGGGCACTCCCACAGGAACCAGCAGCAACCAGAGAAACTCCCACAGGAACCAGCAGAGACCAGGGGCACTCCGTCAGGAACCAGCAGAGACCAGTGACAATCGCACACGAACCCGCAGAGAACAGAGACACTTCCACAGGAACCAACAGCAACCAGAGAAACTCCCACAGCAAGCAGTAGAGACCAGGGAAACTCCCACAGGAACCAGCAGACACCAGTGACAGTCCCACAGGAACCAGCAGAGGACAGAGATACTCCCACAGGAACCAACAGAGACCCGAGACAATCCCATAGGAACGAGCAGAAACCAGAGACACTCCCACAGGAACCAACAGCAATCAGAGACCATCCCACTGGAACCAGCAGAGACCAGAGACACTCCTACAGGAACCAGCAGTGGCCAGAGAAACTCCCACAAAAACCTACAGCGACCAGAGACACTCCCACAGGAACCAGCAGTGGCCAGAGACACTCCCACAGGAACCAACAGAGACCAGAGACATTCCCACGGGAACCAACAGCAACCAGAGACACTCCCACAGGAACCAGCAGCACCAGGGACACTCCCACTGGAACCAGCAGCTACCAGAGACACTCACACAGGAACAAGCAGAGACCAGGGACACTCCCACAGGAACCAGCAGAGACCAGTGACAGTCCCACAGGAACCAGCAGAGGACAGAGACACTCGAACAGGAACCAGCAGAGACCAGGGCCACTCCCACAGCAAGCAGCAGAGACCAGGGAAAGTCCCACAGCAACCAGCAGAGACCAGTGACAGTCCCACAGGAAACAGCAGAGTACAGAGAAACTCCCACAGGAACCAGTAGTGAACAGTGACATTCACACAGGAACCAGCAGAGACCAGAGACAATCCCATAGGAACCAGCAGAGACCAGATACACTCCCACAGGAACCAGGCGACACCAGAGACACTTCCACAGGAACCAGCAGCAACCAGAGACACTCCCACCGGAACCAGCAGAGACCAGGGGCACTCCCACAGGAACCAGCAGCAACCAGAGAAACTCCCACAGGAACCAGCAGAGACCAGGGGCACTCCTTCAGGAACCAGCAGAGACCAGTGACAGTCGCACAGGAACCAGCAGAGACTAGAGACACTTCCACAGGAACCAACAGCAACCAGAGACACTCCCACAGGAACCAGCAGAGACCAGGGACACGCCCACAGGAACCATCAGCAACCAGAGACACTCCCACAGCAAGCAGCAGAGACCAGGGAAACTCCCACAGGAACCAGCAGAGACCAGTGACAGTCCCACAGGAACCAGCAGAGGACAGAGTCACTCCCACAGGAACCAACAGAGACCAGAGACAATCCCATAGGAACCAGCAGAGCACAGAGACACTCCCACAGGAACCAGCAGAGATCAGGGCCACTCCTACAGGAACCAGCAGAGACCAGGTACACTCCTACAGGAACCAGCAGAGACCAGTGACTGTCCCACAGGAACCAGCAGAGACCAGAGACACTCCCACTGGAACCAGCAGAGACCAGCGACACTCCCACAGGAACCGTCAGCAATCAGAAACACTCCCACAGGAACCAGCAGAGACCAGAGTCACTCCCACAGTAACCAACAGCAACCAGAGACATGCCCACAGGAACCAGCAGAGACCAGGGACACTCCCACAGGAACCAGCAGCAACCAGAGACACTCCCACAGCAAACAGCAGAGACCAGGGTAACTCCCACAGGAACCAGCAGAGACCAGTGACAGTCCCACAGGAACCAGCAGAGGACAGAGACACTCCACAGGAACCAACAGAGAACAGAGACACTCCCACAGGAACCAACAGCAATCAGAGTGACTCCCACAGGAGCCAATAGCCATCAGAGACTCTCCCACAGGAACCAAAAGTGCCCTGAGACACTCCTATAGGAACCAGCAGAGACCACAGACACGCCCACAGGATCCAGCAGCGACCAGAGAAACTCCCACAGGAACCAGCAGTGAACAGTGACACTCACACAGGAACCGGCAGTGGCCAGAGACACTCCCACAGGAACCAACAGCAATCAGAGACACTCCCACAGGAACCAGCAGTGACCAGAGACACTCCCACAGGAACCAGGCGAGACCAGAGACACTTCCACAGGAACCAACAGCAACCAGAGACACTCCCACCGGAACCAGCAGAGACCAGGGGCACTCCCACAGGAACCAGCAGCAACCAGAGAAACTCCCACAGGAACCAGCAGAGACCAGGGGCACTCCGTCAGGAACCAGCAGAGACCAGTGACAATCGCACACGAACCCGCAGAGAACAGAGACACTTCCACAGGAACCAACAGCAACCAGAGAAACTCCCACAGGAACCAGCAGAGACCAGGGGCACTCCGTCAGGAACCAGCAGAGACCAGTGACAATCGCACCCGAACCAGCAGAGAACAGAGACACTTCCACAGGAACCAACAGCAACCAGAGAAACTCCCACAGCAAGCAGTAGAGACCAGGGAAACTCCCACAGGAACCGGCAGACACCAGTGACAGTCCCACAGGAACCAGCAGAGGACAGAGATACTCCCACAGGAACCAACAGAGACCCGAGACAATCCCTTAGGAACCAGCAGAAACCAGAGACACTCCCACAGGAACCAACAGCCATCAGAGACCCTCCCACTGGAACCAGCAGAGACCAGAGACACTCCTACAGGAACCAGCAGTGGCCAGAGAAACTCCCACAAAAACCTACAGCGACCAGAGACACTCCCACAGGAACCAGCAGTGGCCCGAGACACTCCCACAGGAACCAACAGAGACCAGAGACATTCCCACGGGAACCAACAGCAACCGGAGACACTCCCACAGGAACCAGCAGCACCAGGGACACTCCCACTGGAACCAGCAGCTACCGGAGACACTCACACAGGAACAAGCAGAGACCAGGGACACTCCCACAGGAACCAGCAGAGACCAGTGACAGTCCCACAGGAACCAGCAGAGGACAGAGACACTCGAACAGGAACCAGCAGAGACCAGGGCCACTCCCACAGCAAGCAGCAGAGACCAGGGAAAGTCCCACAGCAACCAGCAGAGACCAGTGACAGTCCCACAGGAAACAGCAGAGTACAGAGAAACTCCACAGGAACCAGTAGTGAACAGTGACATTCGCACAGGAACCAGCAGAGACCAGAGACAATCCCATAGGAACCAGCAGAGGACAGAGACACTCCCACAGGAACCAGCAGAGACAAGGGCCACTCCCACAGGAACCAGCAGAGACCAGTGACACTCCCACTGGAACCAGCAGAGACCAGAAACACTCCCACAGGAACCGTCAGCAATCAGAAACACTCCCACAGGAACCAGCAGAGACCAGATACACTCCCACAGGAACCAGGCGACACCAGAGACACTTCCACAGGTACCAGCAGAGACCAGCGACACTCCCACAGGAACCGTCAGCAATCAGAAACACTCCCACAGGAACCAGCAGAGACCAGAGTCACTCCCACAGTAACCAACAGCAACCAGAGACACGCCCACAGGAACCAGCATAGACCAGGGACACTCCCACAGGAACCAGCAGCAACCAGAGACACTCCCACAGCAAACAGCAGAGACCAGGGTAACTCCCACAGGAACCAGCAGAGACCAGTGACAGTCCCACAGGAACCAGCAGAGGACAGAGACACTCCACAGGAACCAACAGAGAACAGAGACACTCCCACAGGAACCAACAGCAATCAGAGTGACTCCCACAGGAGCCAATAGCAATCAGAGACTCTCCCACAGGAACCAAAAGTGCCCTGAGACACTCCCACAGGAACCAGCAGAGACCACAGACACTCCCACAGGAACCAACAGCAATCACTGACACTCCCTCAGGAACCAGCGGTGGCCACAGACACGCCCACAGGATCCAGCAGCGACCAGAGAAACTCCCACAGGAACCAGCAGTGAACAGTGACACTCACACAGGAACCGGCAGTGGCCAGAGACACTCCCACAGGAACCAACAGCAATCAGAGACACTCCCACAGGAACCAGCAGTGACCAGAGACACTCCCACAGGAACCTGGCGAGACCAGAGACACTTCCACAGGAACCAACAGCAACCAGAGACACTCCCACCGGAACCAGCAGAGACCAGGGGCACTCCCACAGGAACCAGCAGCAACCAGAGAAACTCCCACAGGAACCAGCAGAGACCAGGGGCACTCCGTCAGGAACCAGCAGAGACCAGTGACAATCGCACACGAACCAGCAGAGAACAGAGACACTTCCACAGGAACCAGCAGCAACCAGAGACACTCCCACAGGAACCAGCAGAGACAAGGGCCACTCCCACAGGAACCAGCAGAGACCAGTGACAGTCCCACAGGAACCAGCAGAGACCAGAGACACTCCCACTGGAACCAGCAGAGACCAGAAACACTCCCACAGGAACCGTCAGCAATCAGAAACACTCCCACAGGAACCAGCAGAGACCAGATACACTCCCACAGGAACCAGGCGACAACAGAGACACTTCCACAGGAACCAACAGCAACCAGAGACACTCCAACCGGAACCAGCAGAGACCAGGGGCACTCCCACAGGAACCAGCAGCAACCAGAGAAACTCCCACAGGAACCAGCAGAGACCAGCGGCACTCCTTCAGGAACCAGCAGAGACCAGTGACAGTCGCACAGGAACCAGCAGAGACTAGAGACACTTCCACAGGAACCAGCAGAGGATGGAGACACTCCACAGGAACCAACAGAGACCAGAGACTCTCCCACAGGAACAAGCAGTAATCAAAGACACTCCCTCAGGAATCAACAGAGACCAGAAACACTCCCACAGGAACCAACAGCAACCAGAGACACTCCCACAGGAACCAGCAGGACCAGGAACACTCCCACAGGAACTAGCAGCAACCAGAGACACTCCCTCAGGAACCAGCAGAGACAAGGGACACTCCCACAGGAAGCAGCAGAGACCAGGGTAAATCCCACAGTAACCAGCAGAGACCAGTGACAGTGCCACAGGAACCAGCAGAGACCAGAACCACTCCACAGGAACCAACAGAGACCAGAGACACTCCCACAGGAACCAGTAGCAATCAAAGACACTTCCACAGGAACCAACAGACCGGAGGAACTCCCAAAGGAACCAACAGAGACCAGGGCCACTCCCACAGGAACCGGCAGAGACCAGGTACACTCCTACAGGAACCAGCAGAGACCAGTGACAGACCCACAGGAATCAGCAGAGACCAGAGACACTCCCACAGGAACCAACAGAGTCCGGAGATACTACCCCAGGAACCAACAGAGACCGGAGATACTCCCCCAGGAACCAGCAGCAATCAGAGACACTCCCACAGGAACCAACAAAGACCAGAGACACTCCCACAGGAACCAACAGCAATCAGAGTGACTCCCACAGGAGCCAATAGCAATCAGAGACTCTCCCACAGGAACCAAAAGTGCCCTGAGACACTCCCACAGGAACCAGCAGAGACCACAGACACTCCCACAGGAACCAACAGCAATCAGAGACACTCCCACAGGAACCAACAGCAATCACTGACACTCCCTCAGGAACCAGCGGTGGCCACAGACACGCCCACAGGATCCAGCAGCGACCAGAGAAACTCCCACAGGAACCAGCAGTGAACAGTGACACTCACACAGGAACCGGCAGTGGCCAGAGACACTCCCACAGGAACCAACAGCAATCAGAGACACTCCCACAGGAACCAGCAGTGACCAGAGACACTCCCACAGGAACCAGGCGAGACCAGAGACACTTCCACAGGAACCAACAGCAACCAGAGACACTCCCACCGGAACCAGCAGAGACCAGGGGCACTCCCACAGGAACCAGCAGCAACCAGAGAAACTCCCACAGGAACCAGCAGAGACCAGGGGCACTCCGTCAGGAACCAGCAGAGACCAGTGACAATCGCACACGAACCCGCAGAGAACAGAGACACTTCCACAGGAACCAACAGCAACCAGAGAAACTCCCACAGCAAGCAGTAGAGACCAGGGAAACTCCCACAGGAACCAGCAGACACCAGTGACAGTCCCACAGGAACCAGCAGAGGACAGAGATACTCCCACAGGAACCAACAGAGACCCGAGACAATCCCATAGGAACGAGCAGAAACCAGAGACACTCCCACAGGAACCAACAGCAATCAGAGACCCTCCCACTGGAACCAGCAGAGACCAGAGACACTCCTACAGGAACCAGCAGTGGCCAGAGAAACTCCCACAAAAACCTACAGCGACCAGAGACACTCCCACAGGAACCAGCAGTGGCCAGAGACACTCCCACAGGAACCAACAGAGACCAGAGACATTCCCACGGGAACCAACAGCAACCAGAGACACTCCCACAGGAACCAGCAGCACCAGGGACACTCCCACTGGAACCAGCAGCTACCAGAGACACTCACACAGGAACAAGCAGAGACCAGGGACACTCCCACAGGAACCAGCAGAGACCAGTGACAGTCCCACAGGAACCAGCAGAGGACAGAGACACTCGAACAGGAACCAGCAGAGACCAGGGCCACTCCCACAGCAAGCAGCAGAGACCAGGGAAAGTCCCACAGCAACCAGCAGAGACCAGTGACAGTCCCACAGGAAACAGCAGAGTACAGAGAAACTCCCACAGGAACCAGTAGTGAACAGTGACATTCACACAGGAACCAGCAGAGACCAGAGACAATCCCATAGGAACCAGCAGAGACCAGATACACTCCCACAGGAACCAGGCGACACCAGAGACACTTCCACAGGAACCAACAGCAACCAGAGACACTCCCACCGGAACCAGCAGAGACCAGGGGCACTCCCACAGGAACCAGCAGCAACCAGAGAAACTCCCACAGGAACCAGCAGAGACCAGGGGCACTCCTTCAGGAACCAGCAGAGACCAGTGACAGTCGCACAGGAACCAGCAGAGACTAGAGACACTTCCACAGGAACCAACAGCAACCAGAGACACTCCCACAGGAACCAGCAGAGACCAGGGACACGCCCACAGGAACCATCAGCAACCAGAGACACTCCCACAGCAAGCAGCAGAGACCAGGGAAACTCCCACAGGAACCAGCAGAGACCAGTGACAGTCCCACAGGAACCAGCAGAGGACAGAGACACTCCCACAGGAACCAGCAGAGACCAGAGACAATCCTATAGGAACCAGCAGAGCACAGAGACACTCCCACAGGAACCAGCAGAGACCAGGGCCACTCCTACAGGAACCAGCAGAGACCAGGTACACTCCTACAGGAACCAGCAGAGACCAGTGACTGTCCCACAGGAACCAGCAGAGACCAGAGACACTCCCACTGGAACCAGCAGAGACCAGCGACACTCCCACAGGAACCGTCAGCAATCAGAAACACTCCCACAGGAACCAGCAGAGACCAGAGTCACTCCCACAGTAACCAACAGCAACCAGAGACATGCCCACAGGAACCAGCAGAGACCAGGCACACTCCCACAGGAACCAGCAGCAACCAGAGACACTCCCACAGCAAACAGCAGAGACCAGGGTAACTCCCACAGGAACCAGCAGAGACCAGTGACAGTCCCACAGGAACCAGCAGAGGACAGAGACACTCCACAGGAACCAACAGAGAACAGAGACACTCCCACAGGAACCAACAGCAATCAGAGTGACTCCCACAGGAGCCAATAGCAATCAGAGACTCTCCCACAGGAACCAAAAGTGCCCTGAGACACTCCTATAGGAACCAGCAGAGACCACAGACACTCCCACAGGAACCAACAGCAATCACTGACACTCCCTCAGGAACCAGCGGTGGCCACAGACACGCCCACAGGATCCAGCAGCGACCAGAGAAACTCCCACAGGAACCAGCAGTGAACAGTGACACTCACACAGGAACCGGCAGTGGCCAGAGACACTCCCACAGGAACCAACAGCAATCAGAGACACTCCCACAGGAACCAGCAGTGACCAGAGACACTCCCACAGGAACCAGGCGAGACCAGAGACACTTCCACAGGAACCAACAGCAACCAGAGACACTCCCACCGGAACCAGCAGAGACCAGGGGCACTCCCACAGGAACCAGCAGCAACCAGAGAAACTCCCACAGGAACCAGCAGAGACCAGGGGCACTCCGTCAGGAACCAGCAGAGACCAGTGACAATCGCACACGAACCCGCAGAGAACAGAGACACTTCCACAGGAACCAACAGCAACCAGAGAAACTCCCACAGGAACCAGCAGAGACCAGGGGCACTCCGTCAGGAACCAGCAGAGACCAGTGACAATCGCACACGAACCAGCAGAGAACAGAGACACTTCCACAGGAACCAACAGCAACCAGAGAAACTCCCACAGCAAGCAGTAGAGACCAGGGAAACTCCCACAGGAACCGGCAGACACCAGTGACAGTCCCACAGGAACCAGCAGAGGACAGAGAGACTCCCACAGGAACCAACAGAGACCCGAGACAATCCCTTAGGAACCAGCAGAAACCAGAGACACTCCCACAGGAACCAACAGCAATCAGAGACCCTCCCACTGGAACCAGCAGAGACCAGAGACACTCCTACAGGAACCAGCAGTGGCCAGAGAAACTCCCACAAAAACCTACAGCGACCAGAGACACTCCCACAGGAACCAGCAGTGGCCCGAGACACTCCCACAGGAACCAACAGAGACCAGAGACATTCCCACGGGAACCAACAGCAACCGGAGACACTCCCACAGGAACCAGCAGCACCAGGGACACTCCCACTGGAACCAGCAGCTACCGGAGACACTCACACAGGAACAAGCAGAGACCAGGGACACTCCCACAGGAACCAGCAGAGACCAGTGACAGTCCCACAGGAACCAGCAGAGGACAGAGACACTCGAACAGGAACCAGCAGAGACCAGGGCCACTCCCACAGCAAGCAGCAGAGACCAGGGAAAGTCCCACAGCAACCAGCAGAGACCAGTGACAGTCCCACAGGAAACAGCAGAGTACAGAGAAACTCCACAGGAACCAGTAGTGAACAGTGACATTCGCACAGGAACCAGCAGAGACCAGAGACAATCCCATAGGAACCAGCAGAGGACAGAGACACTCCCACAGGAACCAGCAGAGACAAGGGCCACTCCCACAGGAACCAGCAGAGACCAGTGACAGTCCCACAGGAACCAGCAGAGACCAGAGACACTCCCACTGGAACCAGCAGAGACCAGAAACACTCCCACAGGAACCGTCAGCAATCAGAAACACTCCCACAGGAACCAGCAGAGACCAGATACACTCCCACAGGAACCAGGCGACACCAGAGACACTTCCACAGGAACCAACAGCAACCAGAGACACTCCCACTGGAACCAGCAGAGACCAGGGGCACTCCCACAGGAACCAGCAGCAACCAGAGAAACTCCCACAGGAACCAGCAGAGACCAGGGGCACTCCTTCAGGAACCAGCAGAGACCAGTGACAGTCGCACAGGAACCAGCAGAGACTAGCGACACTTCCACAGGAACCAACAGCAACCAGAGACACTCCCACAGGAACCAGCAGAGACCAGGGACACTCCCACAGGAACCATAAGCAACCAGAGACACTCCCACAGCAAGCAGCAGAGACCAGGGAAACTCCCACAGGAACCAGCAGAGACCAGTGACAGTCCCACAGGAACCAGCAGAGGACAGAGACACTCCCACAGGAACCAACAGAGACCAGAGACAATCCCACAGGAACCAGCAGAGCACAGAGACACTCTCACAGGAACCAGCAGAGACCAGGGGCACTCCGTCAGGAACCAGCAGAGACCAGTGACAATCGCACACGAACCCGCAGAGAACAGAGACACTTCCACAGGAACCAACAGCAACCAGAGAAACTCCCACAGCAAGCAGTAGAGACCAGGGAAACTCCCACAGAAACCAGCAGACACCAGTGACAGTCCCACAGGAACCAGCAGAGGACAGAGATACTCCCACAGGAACCAACAGAGACCCGAGACAATCCCATAGGAACCAGCAGAAACCAGAGACACTCCCACAGGAACCAACAGCAATCAGAGACCCTCCCACTGGAACCAGCAGAGACCAGAGACACTCCTACAGGAACCAGCAGTGGCCAGAGAAACTCCCACAAAAACCTACAGCGACCAGAGACACTCCCACAGGAACCAGCAGTGGCCAGAGACACTCCCACAGGAACCAACAGAGACCAGAGACATTCCCACGGGAACCAACAGCAACCAGAGACACTCCCACAGGAACCAGCAGCACCAGGGACACTCCCACTGGAACCAGCAGCTACCGGAGACACTCACACAGGAACAAGCAGAGACCAGGGACACTCCCACAGGAACCAGCAGAGACCAGTGACAGTCCCACAGGAACCAGCAGAGGACAGAGACACTCGAACAGGAACCAGCAGAGACCAGGGCCACTCCCACAGCAAGCAGCAGAGACCAGGGAAACTCCCACAGCAACCAGCAGAGACCAGTGACAGTCCCACAAGAAACAGCAGAGTACAGAGAAACTCCCACAGGAACCAGTAGTGAACAGTGACATTCACACAGGAACCAGCAGAGACCAGAGACAATCCCATAGGAACCAGCAGAGGACAGAGACACTCCCACAGGAACCAGCAGAGACAAGGGCCACTCCCACAGGAACCAGCAGAGACCAGTGACAGTCCCACAGGAAACAGCAGAGTACAGAGAAACTCCCACAGGAACCAGTAGTGAACAGTGACATTCACACAGGAAGCAGCAGAGACCAGAGACAATCCCATAGGAACCAGCAGAGGACAGAGACACTCCCACAGGAACCAGCAGAGACCAGGGCCACTCCCACAGCCAGCAGCAGAGACCAGGGAAACTCCCACAGCAACCAGCAGAGACCAGTGACAGTCCCACAGGAACCAGCAGCGACCAGAGAAACTCCCACAGGAACCAGTAGTGAACAGTGACATTCACACAGGAACCAGCAGAGACCAGAGACAATCCCATAGGAACCAGCAGAGGACAGAGACACTCCCACAGGAACCAGCAGAGACAAGGGCCACTCCCACAGGAACCAGCAGAGGCCAGTGACAGTCCCACAGGAACCAGCAGAGACCAGAGACACTCCCACTGGAACCAGCAGAGACCAGAAACACTCCCACAGGAACCGTCAGCAATCAGAAACACTCCCACAGGAACCAGCAGAGACCAGATACACTCCCACAGGAACCAGGCGACACCAGAGACACTTCCACAGGAAGCAACAGCAACCAGAGACACTCCAACCGGAACCAGCAGAGACCAGGGGCACTCCCACAGGAACCAGCAGCAACCAGAGAAACTCCCACAGGAACCAGCAGAGATCAGGGGCACTCCTTCAGGAACCAGCAGAGACCAGTGACAGTCGCACAGGAACCAGCAGAGACTAGAGACACTTCCACAGGAACCAACAGCTACCAGAGACACTCCCACAGGAACCAGCAGAGACCAGGGACACTCCCACAGGAACCATCAGCAACCAGAGACACTCCCACAGCAAGCAGCAGAGACCAGGGAAACTCCCACAGGAACCAGCAGAGACCAGTGACAGTCCCACAGGAACCAGCAGAGGACAGCGACACTCCCACAGGAACCAACAGAGACCAGAGACAATCCCATAGGAACCAGCAGAGCACAGAGACACTCCCACAGGAACCAGCAGAGACCAGGGCCACTCCTACAGGAACCAGCAGAGACCAGGTACACTCCTACAGGAACCAGCAGAGACCAGTGACTGTCCCACAGGAACCAGCAGAGACCAGAGACACTCCCACTGGAACCGGCAGAGACCAGCGACACTCCCACAGGAACCGTGAGCAATCAGAAACACTTCCACAGGAACCAGCAGAGACCAGAGTCACTCCCACAGTAACCAACAGCAACCAGAGACACGCCCACAGGAACCAGCAGAGACCAGGCACACTCCCACAGGAACCAGCAGCAACCAGAGACACTCCCACAGCAAACAGCAGAGACCAGGGTAACTCCCACAGGAACCAGCAGAGACCAGTGACAGTCCCACAGGAACCAGCAGAGGACAGAGACACTCCACAGGAACCAACAGAGAACAGAGACACTCCCACAGGAACCAACAGCAATCAGAGTGACTCCCACAGGAGCCAATAGCAATCAGAGACTCTCCCACAGGAACCAAAAGTGCCCTGAGACACTCCTATAGGAACCAGCAGAGACCACAGACACTCCCACAGGAACCAACAGCAATCACTGACACTCCCTCAGGAACCAGCGGTGGCCACAGACACGCCCACAGGATCCAGCAGCGACCAGAGAAACTCCCACAGGAACCAGCAGTGAACAGTGACACTCACACAGGAACCGGCAGTGGCCAGAGACACTCCCACAGGAACCAACAGCAATCAGAGACACTCCCACAGGAACCAGCAGTGACCAGAGACACTCCCACAGGAACCAGGCGAGACCAGAGACACTTCCACAGGAACCAACAGCAACCAGAGACACTCCCACCGGAACCAGCAGAGACCAGGGGCACTCCCACAGGAACCAGCAGCAACCAGAGAAACTCCCACAGGAACCAGCAGAGACCAGGGGCACTTCCACAGGAACCAGCAGAGACCAGTGACAGTCCCACACGAACCCGCAGAGAACAGAGACACTTCCACAGGAACCAACAGCAACCAGAGAAACTCCCACAGGAACCAGCAGAGACCAGGGGCACTCCGTCAGGAACCAGCAGAGACCAGTGACAATCGCACACGAACCAGCAGAGAACAGAGACACTTCCACAGGAACCAACAGCAACCAGAGAAACTCCCACAGCAAGCAGTAGAGACCAGGGAAACTCCCACAGGAACCAGCAGACACCAGTGACAGTCCCACAGGAACCAGCAGAGGACAGAGATACTCCCACAGGAACCAACAGAGACCCGAGACAATCCCTTAGGAACCAGCAGAAACCAGAGACACTCCCACAGGAACCAACAGCAATCAGAGACCCTCCCACTGGAACCAGCAGAGACCAGAGACACTCCTACAGGAACCAGCAGTGAACAGTGACATTCACACAGGAACCAGCAGAGACCAGAGACAATCCCATAGGAACCAGCAGAGGACAGAGACACTCCCACAGGAACCAGCAGAGACAAGGGCCACTCCCACAGGAACCAGCAGAGGCCAGTGACAGTCCCACAGGAACCAGCAGAGACCAGAGACACTCCCACTGGAACCAGCAGAGACCAGAAACACTCCCACAGGAACCGTCAGCAATCAGAAACACTCCCACAGGAACCAGCAGAGACCAGATACACTCCCACAGGAACCAGGCGACACCAGAGACACTTCCACAGGAAGCAACAGCAACCAGAGACACTCCCACCGGAACCAGCAGAGACCAGGGGCACTCCCACAGGAACCAGCAGCAACCAGAGAAACTCCCACAGGAACCAGCAGAGATCAGGGGCACTCCTTCAGGAACCAGCAGAGACCAGTGACAGTCGCACAGGAACCAGCAGAGACTAGAGACACTTCCACAGGAACCAACAGCTACCAGAGACACTCCCACAGGAACCAGCAGAGACCAGGGACACTCCCACAGGAACCATCAGCAACCAGAGACACTCCCACAGCAAGCAGCAGAGACCAGGGAAACTCCCACAGGAACCAGCAGAGACCAGTGACAGTCCCACAGGAACCAGCAGAGGACAGCGACACTCCCACAGGAACCAACAGAGACCAGAGACAATCCCATAGGAACCAGCAGAGCACAGAGACACTCCCACAGGAACCAGCAGAGACCAGGGCCACTCCTACAGGAACCAGCAGAGACCAGGTACACTCCTACAGGAACCAGCAGAGACCAGTGACTGTCCCACAGGAACCAGCAGAGACCAGAGACACTCCCACTGGAACCGGCAGAGACCAGCGACACTCCCACAGGAACCGTGAGCAATCAGAAACACTTCCACAGGAACCAGCAGAGACCAGAGTCACTCCCACAGTAACCAACAGCAACCAGAGACACGCCCACAGGAACCAGCAGAGACCAGGCACACTCGCACAGGAACCAGCAGCAACCAGAGACACTCCCACAGCAAACAGCAGAGACCAGGGTAACTCCCACAGGAACCAGCAGACTCCAGTGACAGTCCCACAGGAACCAGCAGAGGACAGAGACACTCCACAGGAACCAACAGAGAACAGAGACACTCCCACAGGAACCAACAGCAATCAGAGTGACTCCCACAGGAGCCAATAGCAATCAGAGACTCTCCCACAGGAACCAAAAGTGCCCTGAGACACTCCTATAGGAACCAGCAGAGACCACAGACACTCCCACAGGAACCAACAGCAATCACTGACACTCCCTCAGGAACCAGCGGTGGCCACAGACACGCCCACAGGATCCAGCAGCGACCAGAGAAACTCCCACAGGAACCAGCAGTGAACAGTGACACTCACACAGGAACCGGCAGTGGCCAGAGACACTCCCACAGGAACCAACAGCAATCAGAGACACTCCCACAGGAACCAGCAGTGACCAGAGACACTCCCACAGGAACCAGGCGAGACCAGAGACACTTCCACAGGAACCAACAGCAACCAGAGACACTCCCACCGGAACCAGCAGAGACCAGGGGCACTCCCACAGGAACCAGCAGCAACCAGAGAAACTCCCACAGGAACCAGCAGAGACCAGGGGCACTCCGTCAGGAACCAGCAGAGACCAGTGACAATCGCACACGAACCCGCAGAGAACAGAGACACTTCCACAGGAACCAACAGCAACCAGAGAAACTCCCACAGGAACCAGCAGAGACCAGGGGCACTCCGTCAGGAACCAGCAGAGACCAGTGACAATCGCACACGAACCAGCAGAGAACAGAGACACTTCCACAGGAACCAACAGCAACCAGAGAAACTCCCACAGCAAGCAGTAGAGACCAGGGAAACTCCCACAGGAACCAGCAGACACCAGTGACAGTCCCACAGGAACCAGCAGAGGACAGAGATACTCCCACAGGAACCAACAGAGACCCGAGACAATCCCTTAGGAACCAGCAGAAACCAGAGACACTCCCACAGGAACCAACAGCAATCAGAGACCCTCCCACTGGAACCAGCAGAGACCAGAGACACTCCTACAGGAACCAGCAGTGGCCAGAGAAACTCCCACAAAAACCTACAGCGACCAGAGACACTCCCACAGGAACCAGCAGTGGCCAGAGACACTCCCACAGGAACCAACAGAGACCAGAGACATTCCCACGGGAACCAACAGCAACCGGAGACACTCCCACAGGAACCAGCAGCACCAGGGACACTCCCACTGGAACCAGCAGCTACCGGAGCCACTCACACAGGAACAAGCAGAGACCAGGGACACTCCCACAGGAACCAGCAGAGACCAGTGACAGTCCCACAGGAACCAGCAGAGGACAGAGACACTCGAACAGGAACCAGCAGAGACCAGGGCCACTCCCATAGCAAGCAGCAGAGACAAGGGAAAGTCCCACAGCAACCAGCAGAGACCAGTGACAGTCCCACAGGAAACAGCAGAGTACAGAGAAACTCCACAGGAACCAGTAGTGAACAGTGACATTCACACAGGAACCAGCAGAGACCAGAGACAATCCCATAGGAACCAGCAGAGGACAGAGACACTCCCACAGGAACCAGCAGAGACAAGGGCCACTCCCACAGGAACCAGCAGAGACCAGTGACAGTCCCACAGGAACCAGCAGAGACCAGAGACACTCCCACTGGAACCAGCAGAGACCAGAAACACTCCCACAGGAACCGTCAGCAATCAGAAACACTCCCACAGGAACCAGCAGAGACCAGATACACTCCCACAGGAACCAGGCGACACCAGAGACACTTCCACAGGAACCAACAGCAACCAGAGACACTCCCACCGGAACCAGCAGAGACCAGGGGCACTCCCACAGGAACCAGCAGCAACCAGAGAAACTCCCACAGGAACCAGCAGAGACCAGAGGCACTCCTTCAGGAACCAGCAGAGACCAGTGACAGTCGCACAGGAACCAGCAGAGACTAGAGACACTTCCACAGGAACCAACAGCAACCAGAGACACTCCCACAGGAACCAGCAGAGACCAGGGACACTCCCACAGGAACCATCAGCAACCAGAGACACTCCCACAGCAAGCAGCAGAGACCAGGGAAACTCCCACAGGAACCAGCAGAGACCAGAGACACTCCCACTGGAACCAGCAGAGACCAGCGACACTCCCACAGGAACCGTCAGTAATCAGAAACACTCCCACAGGAACCAGCAGAGACCAGAGTCACTCCCACAGTAACCAACAGCAACCAGAGACACGCCCACAGGAACCAGCAGAGACCAGGGACACTCCCACAGGAACCAGCAGACACCAGAGACACTCCCACAGCAAACAGCAGAGACCAGGGTAACTCACACAGGAACCAGCAGAGACCACTGACAGTCCCACAGGAACCAGCAGAGGACAGAGACACTCCACAGGAACCAACAGAGACCAGAGACACTCCCACAGGAACCAGTAGCAATCAAAGACACTCCCACAGGAACCAACAAACCGGAGAAACTCCCAAAGGAACCAACAGAGACCAGGGCCACTCCCACAGGAACCGGCAGAGTCCAGGTACACTCCTACAGGAACCAGCAGAGACCAGTGACAGACCCACAGGAACCAGCAGAGACCAGAGATACTCCCACAGGAACCAACAGAGATCAGAGATACTCCCCCAGGAACCAGCAGCAATCAGAGACACTCTCACAGGAACCAACAAAGACCAGAGACACTCCCACAGGAACCAACTGCAATCAGAGAAACTCCCACAGGAGCCAATAGAAATCAGAGACTCTCCCACAGGAACCAAAATTGCCCAGAGACACTCCCACAGGAACCAGCAGAGACCACAGACACTCCCACAGGAACCAGCAGCAATCAGAGACACTCCCACAGGAACCAACAAAGACCAGAGACACTCCCACAGGAACCAACAGCAATCAGAGACACTCCCACAGGAACCAACAGCAATCAGTGACACTCCCACAGGAACCAGCGGTGGCCACAGACGCTCGCAGAGGAACCAGCAGCGACCAGAGAAACTCCCACAGGAAGCAGCAGTGAACAGTGACACTCACACAGGAACCGGCAGTGGCCAGAGACACTCCCACAGGAACCAACAGCAATCAGAGACACTCCCACAGGAACCAGCAGAGACCAGAGACACTCCCACAGGAACCAGGCGAGGCCAGAGACACTTCCACAGCAACCAACAGCAACCAGAGACATTCCCACCGGAACCAGCAGAGACCAGGGGCACTCCCACAGGAACCAGCAGCAACCAGAGAAACTCCCACAGGAACCAGCAGAGACCAGGGAAACTCCCACAGGAACCAGCAGAGACCAGTGACAGTCCCACAGGAACCAGCAGAGGACAGAGACACTCCCACAGGAACCAACAGAGACCAGAGGCAATCCCATAGGAACCGGCAGAGGACAGAGACACTCCCACAGGAACCAGAAGAGACCAGGTACACTCATACAGGAACCAGCAGAGACCAGTGACAGTCCCACAGGAACTAGCAGAGACCAGAGACTCTCCCACTGGAACCAGCAGGGACCAGAGACACTCCCACAGGAACCGTCAGCAATCAGAAACACTCCCACAGGAACAAGCAGAGACCAGAGTCACTCCCACAGTAACCAACAGCAACCAGAGACATGCCCACAGGAACCAGCAGAGACCAGGAACACTCCCACAGGAACCAGCAGCAACCAGAGACATTCCCACAGCAAGCAGCAGACACCAGGGAAACTCCCACAGGAACCAGCAGTGACCAGTGACAGTCCCACAGGAACCAGCAGAGGACAGAGACACTCCCACAGGAACCAACAGAGACCAGAGACAATCCCATAGGAACCAGCAGAAACCAAAGACACTCCCACAGGAACCAACAGCAATCAGAGACACTCCCACTGGAACCAGCAGAGACCAGAGACACTCCCACAGGAACCAACAGCAATCAGAGACACTCCCACAGGAACCAGCAGTGGACAGAGAAAATCCCACAGAAACCTGCAGCGACCAGAGACAAGCCCACAGGAGCCAACAGAGACCAGAGACACTCCCACAGGAACCAACAGCAATCAGAGAAACTCCCACAGGAGCCAATAGCAATCAGAGATTCTCCCACAGGAACCAAAAGTGCCCTGAGACACTCCCACAGGAACAAGCAGAGACCACAGACACTCCCACAGGAACCAAGAGCAATCAGAGACACTCCCACAGGAACCAACAGCAATCAGTGACACTCCCACAGGAACCTGCGGTGGCCACAGACACTACCACAGGAACCAGCAGCGACCAGAGAAACTCGCACAGGAACCAGCAGTGAACAGTGACACTCACACAAGAACCGGCAGTGGCCAGAGACAATCCCATAGGAACCAACAGCAATCAGAGACACTCCCACAGGAACCAACAGAAATCAGAGACACTCCTACAGGAACCAGCAGCAACCAGAGTCACTCCCACAGCAAGCAGCAGATACCAGGGAAACTCCCACAGGAACCAGCAGAGAGCAGTGACAGTCCCACAGGAACCAGCAGAGGACAGAGACACTCCCAAAGGAACCAACAGAGACCAGTGACAGTCGCACAGGAACCAGCAGAGACCAGAGACACTTCCACAGGAACCAACAGCAACCAGAGACACTCCCACAGGAACCAGCGGAGACCAGGGGCAATCCCACAGGAACCAGCAGCAACTAGAGACACTCCCACAGCAAGCAGCAGAGACCAGGGAAACTCCCACAGGAACCAGCAGAGACCAGTGACAGTCCCACAGGAACCAGCAGAGGACAGAGACACTCCCACAGGAACCAACAGAGACCAGAGGCAATCCCATAGGAACTAGCAGAGGACAGAGACACTCCCACAGGAACCAGCAGAGACCAGGTACACTCATACAGGAACCAGCAGAGACCAGTGACAGTCCCACAGGAACCAGCAGAGACCAGAGACACTCCCACTGGAACCAGCAGAGACCAGAGACACGCCCACTGGAACCGTCAGCAATCAGAAACACTCCCACAGGAACCAGCAGAGTCCAGAGACACTCCCAATGGAACCAGCAGCGACCAGAGACACGCCCACTGGAACCAGCAGAGACCAGGAACACTCCCACAGGAACCAGCAGCAACCAGAGACATTCCCACAGCAAGCAGCAGACACCAGGGAAACTCCCACAGGAACCAGCAGAGACCAGTGACAGTCCCACAGGAACCAGCAGAGGACAGAGACACTCCCACAGGAACCAACAGAGACCAGAGACAATCCCATAGGAAGCAGCAGAAACCAGAGACACTCCCACAGGAACCAACAGCAATCAGAGACACTCCCACAGGAACCAGCAGAGACCAGAGACACTCCCACAGGAACCAACAGCAATCAGAGACACTCCCACAGGAACCAGCAGTGGACAGAGAAAATCCCACAGAAACCTGCAGCGACCAGAGACAAGCCCACAGGAGCCAACAGAGACCAGAGACACTCCCACAGGAACCAACAGCAATCAGAGAAACTCCCACAGGAGCCAATAGCAATCAGAGATTCTCCCACAGGAACCAAAAGTGCCCTGAGACACTCCCACAGGAACAAGCAGAGACCACAGACACTCCCACAGGAACCAAGAGCAATCAGAGACACTCCCACAGGAACCAACAGCAATCAGTGACACTCCCACAGGAACCTGCGGTGGCCACAGACACTACCACAGGAACCAGCAGCGACCAGAGAAACTCGCACAGGAACCAGCAGTGAACAGTGACACTCACACAAGAACCGGCAGTGGCCAGAGACAATCCCATAGGAACCAACAGCAATCAGAGACACTCCCACAGGAACAAACAGAAATCAGAGACACTCCTACAGGAACCAGCAGCAACCAGAGTCACTCCCACAGCAAGCAGCAGATACCAGGGAAACTCCCACAGGAACCAGCAGAGAGCAGTGACAGTCCCACAGGAACCAGCAGAGGACAGAGACACTCCCAAAGGAACCAACAGAGACCAGAGACAATCCCATAGGAACCAGCAGAGGACAGAGACACTCCTACAGGAACCAGCAGTGGCCAGAGACACTCCCACAGGAACCAACAGAGACCAGAGACACTCCCTCAGGAACCAACAGCAACCAGAGACACTCCCACAGGAACCAGCAGCACCAGGGATACTCCCACAGGAACAAGCAGAGACCAGGGACACTCCCACAGGAACCAGCAGAGACCTGGGACACTTCCACAGGAACCAGCAGAGACCAGTGACAGTCGCACAGGAACCAGCTGAGGACGGAGACACTCCACAGGAACCAACAGAGACCAGAGACTCTCCCACAGGAACCAGCAGCAACAGGGACACTCCCACTGGAACCAGCAGCAACCAGAGACACTCCCACAGGAACTAGCAGAGACCAGGGACACTCCCACAGGAACCAGCAGAGACCAGTGACACTGCCACAGGAACCGGCAGAGACCATTGACAGTCCCACAGGAACCAGCAGAGGATGGAGACACTCCACAGGAACCAACAGAGGCCAGAGACTCTCCCACAGGAACCAGCAGCAATCAAAGACACTCCCACAGGAAGCAACAGAGACCGGAGACAATCCCATAGGAACCAGCAGTAACCAGAGACACTCCCACAGGAACCAACAGCAATCAGAGACACTCCCACTGGAACCAGCAGAGACCAGAGACACTCCCACAGGAACCAACTGCAATCAGAGAAACTCCCACAGGAGCCAATAGAAATCAGAGACTCTCCCACAGGAACCAAAAGTGCCCTGAGACACTCCCACAGGAACCAGCAGAGACCACAGACACTCCCACAGGAACCAACAGCAATCAGAGACACTCCCACAGGAACCAACAGCAATCAGTGACACTCCCACAGGAACCAGCGGTGGCCACAGACACTCCCACAGGAACCAGCAGCGACCAGAGAAACTCCCACAGGAACCAGCAGAGACCAGGGGCACTCCGTCAGGAACCAGCAGAGACCAGTGACAGTCGCACAGGAACCAGCAGAGACCAGAGACACTTCCACAGGAACCAACAGCAACCAGAGACACTCCCACAGGAACCAGCGGAGACCAGGGACACTCCCACAGGACCCAGCAGCAACTAGAGACACTCCCACAGCAAGCAGCAGCAACCAGGGAAACTCCCACAGGAACCAGCAGAGACCAGTGACAGTCCCACAGGAACCAGCAGAGGACAGAGACACTCCCACAGGAACCAACAGAGACCAGAGTCAATCCCATAGGAACCAGCAGAGGACAGAGACACTCCCACAGGAACCAGCAGAGACCAGGGCCACTCCCACAGGAACCAGAAGAGACCAGGTACACTCCGACAGGAACCAGCAGAGACCAGTGACAGTCCCACAGGAACCAGCAGAGACCAGAGACACTCCCACTGGAACCAGCAGGGACCAGAGACACTCCCACAGGAACCGTCAGCAATCAGAAACACTCCCACAGGAACAAGCAGAGACCAGAGTCACTCCCACAGTAACCAACAGCAAACAGAGACACGCCCACAGGAACCAGCAGAGACCAGGAACACTCCCACAGGAACCAGCAGCAACCAGAGACATTCCCACAGCAAGCAGCAGACACCAGGGAAACTCCCACAGGAACCAGCAGTGACCAGTGACAGTCCCCAGGAACCAGCAGAGGACAGAGACACTCCCACAGGAACCAACAGAGACTAGAGACAATCCCATAGGAACCAGCAGAAACCAGAGACACTCCCACAGGAACCAACAGCAATCAGAGACACTCCCACTGGAACCAGCAGAGACCAGAGACACTCCCACAGGAACCAACAGCAATCAGAGACACTCCCACAGGAACCAGCAGTGGACAGAGAAAATCCCACAGAAACCTGCAGCGACCAGAGACAAGCCCACAGGAGCCAACAGAGACCAGAGACACTCCCACAGGAACCAACAGCAATCAGAGAAACTCCCACAGGAGCCAATAGCAATCAGAGACTCTCCCACAGGAACCAAAAGTGCCCTGAGACACTCCCACAGGAACCAGCAGAGACCAGGAACACTCCCACAGGAACCAGCAGCAACCAGAGACATTCCCACAGCAAGCAGCAGACACCAGGGAAACTCCCACAGGAACCAGCAGTGACCAGTGACAGTCCCCAGGAACCAGCAGAGGACAGAGACACTCCCACAGGAACCAACAGAGACTAGAGACAATCCCATAGGAACCAGCAGAAACCAGAGACACTCCCACAGGAACCAACAGCAATCAGAGACACTCCCACTGGAACCAGCAGAGACCAGAGACACTCCCACAGGAACCAACAGCAATCAGAGACACTCCCACAGGAACCAGCAGTGGACAGAGAAAATCCCACAGAAACCTGCAGCGACCAGAGACAAGCCCACAGGAGCCAACAGAGACCAGAGACACTCCCACAGGAACCAACAGCAATCAGAGAAACTCCCACAGGAGCCAATAGCAATCAGAGACTCTCCCACAGGAACCAAAAGTGCCCTGAGACACTCCCACAGGAACCAGCAGAGACCAGGAACACTCCCACAGGAACCAGCAGCAACCAGAGACATTCCCACAGCAAGCAGCAGACACCAGGGAAACTCCCACAGGAACCAGCAGTGACCAGTGACAGTCCCCAGGAACCAGCAGAGGACAGAGACACTCCCACAGGAACCAACAGAGACTAGAGACAATCCCATAGGAACCAGCAGAAACCAGAGACACTCCCACAGGAACCAACAGCAATCAGAGACACTCCCACTGGAACCAGCAGAGACCAGAGACACTCCCACAGGAACCAACAGCAATCAGAGACACTCCCACAGGAACCAGCAGTGGACAGAGAAAATCCCACGGAAACCTGCAGCGACCAGAGACAAGCCCACAGGAACCAACAGAGACCAGAGACACTCCCACAGGAACCAACAGCAATCAGAGAAACTCCCACAGGAGCCAATAGCAATCAGAGACTCTCCCACATGAACAAAAAGTGCCCTGAGACACTCCCACAGGAACAAGCAGAGACCACAGACACTCCCACAGGAACGAAGAGCAATCAGAGACACTCCCACAGGAACCAACAGCAATCAGTGACACTCCCACAGGAACCTGCGGTGGCCACAGACACTACCACAGGAACCAGCAGCGACCAGAGAAACTCGCAAAGGAACCAGCAGTGAACAGTGACACTCACACAAGAACCGGCAGTGGCCAGAGACAATCCCATAGGAACCAGCAGAGAGCAGTGACAGTCCCACAGGAACCAGCAGAGGACAGAGACACTCCCAAAGGAACCAACAGAGACCAGAGACAATCCCATAGGAACCAGCAGAGGACAGAGACACTCCTACAGGAACCAGCAGTGGCCAGAGACACTCCCACAGGAACCAACAGAGACCAGAGACACTCCCTCAGGAACCAACAGCAACCAGAGACACTCCCACAGGAACCAGCAGCACCAGGGATACTCCCACAGGAACAAGCAGAGACCAGCGACACTCCCGCAGGAACCAGCAGAGACCTGGGACACTTCCACAGGAACCAGCAGAGACCAGTGACAGTCCCACAGGAACCAGTAGAGGACGGAGACACTCCACAGGAACCAACAGAGACCAGAGACTCTCCCACAGGAACCAGCAGCACCAGGGACACTCCCACTGGAACCAGCAGCAACCAGAGACACTCCCACAGGAACTAGCAGAGACCAGGGACACTCCCACAGGAACCAGCAGAGACCAATGACACTGCCACAGGAACCAGCAGAGACCATTGACAGTCCCACAGGAACCAGCAGAGGATGGAGACACTCCACAGGAACCAACAGAGACCGGAGACAATCCCATAGGAACCAGCAGTAACCAGAGACACTCCCACAGTAACCAACAGCAATCAGAGACACTCCCACTGGAACCAGCAGAGACCAGAGACACTCATACAGGAACCAGCAGTGGCCAGAGAAACTCCCACATGAACCTGCAGTGACCAGAGACACTCCCACAGGAACCAGCAGTGGCCAGAGACAATCCCACAGGAACCAGCAGAGGATGGAGACACTCCACAGGAACCAACAGAGACCAGAGACTCTCCCAAAGGAACAAGCAGCAATCAAAGACACTCCCACAGGAACCAACAGAGACCAGAGACACTCCCACAGGAACCAACAGCAACCAGAGACACTCCCACAGGAACCAGCAGAGACCAGGGACACTCCCACAGGAAGCAGCAGAGACCAGGGTAAATCCCACAGTAACCAGCAGAGACCAGTGACAGTGCCACAGGAACCAACAGAGACCAGAGACACTCCCACAGGAACCAGTAGCAATCAAAGACACTCCCACAGGAACCAAAAGACCGGAGAAACTCCCAAAGGAACCAAAAGAGACCAGGGCTACTCCCACAGGAACCGGCAGAGTCCAGATACACTCTAACAGGAACCAGCAGAGACCAGTGACAGACCCACAGGAACCAACAGAGACCAGAGACTCTCCCACAGGAACCAACAGAGACCAGAGATACTCCCCCAGGAACCAGCAGCAAACAGAGACACCCCCACAGGAACCAACAAAGACCAGAGACACTCCCACAGGAACCAACTGCAATCAGAGAAACTCCCACAGGAGCCAATAGAAATCAGAGACTCTCTCACAGGAACCAAAAGTGCCCTGAGACACTCCCACAGGAACCAGCAGAGACCACAGACACTCCCACAGGAACCAACAGCAATCAGAGACACTCCCACAGGAACCAACAGCAATCAGTGACACTCCCACAGGAACCAGCGGTGGCCACAGACGCTCGCACAGGAACCAGCAGCGACCAGAGAAACTCCCACAGGAAGCAGCAGTGAACAGTGACACTCACACAGGAACCGGCAGTGGCCAGAGACACTCCCACAGGAACCAACAGCAATCAGAGACACTCCCACAGGAACCAGCAGAGACCAGAGACACTCCCACAGGAACCAGGCGAGACCAGAGACACTTCCACAGCAACCAACAGCAACCAGAGACACTCCCACCGGAACCAGCAGAGACCAGGGGCACTCCCACAGGAACCAGCAGCAACCAGAGAAACTCCCACAGGAACCAGCAGAGACCAGGGGCACTCCGTCAGGAACCAGCAGAGACCAGTGACAGTCGCACAGGAACCAGCAGAGACCAGAGACACTTCCACAGGAACCAACAGCAACCAGAGACACTCCCACAGGAACCAGCGGAGACCAGGGGCAATCCCACAGGAACCAGCAGCAACTAGAGACACTCCCACAGCAAGCAGCAGAGACCAGGGAAACTCCCACAGGAACCAGCAGAGACCAGTGACAGTCCCACAGGAACCAGCAGAGGACAGAGACACTCCCACAGGAACCAACAGAGACCAGAGGCAATCCCATAGGAACCGGCAGAGGACAGAAACACTCCCACAGGAACCAGAAGAGACCAGGTACACTCATACAGGAACCAGCAGAGACCAGTGACAGTCCCACAGGAACTAGCAGAGACCAGAGACTCTCCCACTGGAACCAGCAGGGACCAGAGACACTCCCACAGGAACCGTCAGCAATCAGAAACACTCCCACAGGAACAAGCAGAGACCAGAGTCACTCCCACAGTAACCAACAGCAACCAGAGACATGCCCACAGGAACCAGCAGAGACCAGGAACACTCCCACAGGAACCAGCAGCAACCAGAGACATTCCCACAGCAAGCAGCAGACACCAGGGAAACTCCCACAGGAACCAGCAGTGACCAGTGACAGTCCCACAGGAACCAGCAGAGGACAGAGACACTCCCACAGGAACCAACAGAGACCAGAGACAATCCCATAGGAACCAGCAGAAACCAAAGACACTCCCACAGGAACCAACAGCAATCAGAGACACTCCCACTGGAACCAGCAGAGACCAGAGACACTCCCACAGGAACCAACAGCAATCAGAGACACTCCCACAGGAACCAGCAGTGGACAGAGAAAATCCCACAGAAACCTGCAGCGACCAGAGACAAGCCCACAGGAGCCAACAGAGACCAGAGACACTCCCACAGGAACCAACAGCAATCAGAGAAACTCCCACAGGAGCCAATAGCAATCAGAGATTCTCCCACAGGAACCAAAAGTGCCCTGAGACACTCCCACAGGAACAAGCAGAGACCACAGACACTCCCACAGGAACCAAGAGCAATCAGAGACACTCCCACAGGAACCAACAGCAATCAGTGACACTCCCACAGGAACCTGCGGTGGCCACAGACACTACCACAGGAACCAGCAGCGACCAGAGAAACTCGCACAGGAACCAGCAGTGAACAGTGACACTCACACAAGAACCGGCAGTGGCCAGAGACAATCCCATAGGAACCAACAGCAATCAGAGACACTCCCACAGGAACCAACAGAAATCAGAGACACTCCTACAGGAACCAGCAGCAACCAGAGTCACTCCCACAGCAAGCAGCAGATACCAGGGAAACTCCCACAGGAACCAGCAGAGAGCAGTGACAGTCCCACAGGAACCAGCAGAGGACAGAGACACTCCCAAAGGAACCAACAGAGACCAGAGACAATCCCATAGGAACCAGCAGAGGACAGAGACACTCCTACAGGAACCAGCAGTGGCCAGAGACACTCCCACAGGAACCAACAGAGACCAGAGACACTCCCTCAGGAACCAACAGCAACCAGAGACACTCCCACAGGAACCAGCAGCACCAGGGATACTCCCACAGGAACAAGCAGAGACCAGGGACACTCCCACAGGAACCAGCAGAGACCTGGGACACTTCCACAGGAACCAGCAGAGACCAGTGACAGTCGCACAGGAACCAGCTGAGGACGGAGACACTCCACAGGAACCAACAGAGACCAGAGACTCTCCCACAGGAACCAGCAGCAACAGGGACACTCCCACTGGAACCAGCAGCAACCAGAGACACTCCCACAGGAACTAGCAGAGACCAGGGACACTCCCACAGGAACCAGCAGAGACCAGTGACACTGCCACAGGAACCGGCAGAGACCATTGACAGTCCCACAGGAACCAGCAGAGGATGGAGACACTCCACAGGAACCAACAGAGGCCAGAGACTCTCCCACAGGAACCAGCAGCAATCAAAGACACTCCCACAGGAAGCAACAGAGACCGGAGACAATCCCATAGGAACCAGCAGTAACCAGAGACACTCCCACAGGAACCAACAGCAATCAGAGACACTCCCACTGGAACCAGCAGAGACCAGAGACACTCCCACAGGAACCAACTGCAATCAGAGAAACTCCCACAGGAGCCAATAGAAATCAGAGACTCTCCCACAGGAACCAAAAGTGCCCTGAGACACTCCCACAGGAACCAGCAGAGACCACAGACACTCCCACAGGAACCAACAGCAATCAGAGACACTCCCACAGGAACCAACAGCAATCAGTGACACTCCCACAGGAACCAGCGGTGGCCACAGACGCTCGCACAGGAACCAGCAGCGACCAGAGAAACTCCCACAGGAACCAGCAGAGACCAGGGGCACTCCGTCAGGAACCAGCAGAGACCAGTGACAGTCGCACAGGAACCAGCAGAGACCAGAGACACTTCCACAGGAACCAACAGCAACCAGAGACACTCCCACAGGAACCAGCGGAGACCAGGGACACTCCCACAGGACCCAGCAGCAACTAGAGACACTCCCACAGCAAGCAGCAGGGACCAGGGAAACTCCCACAGGAACCAGCAGAGACCAGTGACAGTCCCACAGGAACCAGCAGAGGACAGAGACACTCCCACAGGAACCAACAGAGACCAGTGGCAATCCCATAGGAACCAGCAGAGGACAGAGACACTCCCACAGGAACCAGCAGAGACCAGGGCTACTCCCACAGGAACCAGAAGAGACCAGGTACACTCATACAGGAACCAGCAGAGACCAGTGACAGTCCCACAGGAACCAGCAGAGACCAGAGACACTCCCACTGGAACCAGCAGGGACCAGAGACACTCCCACAGGAACCGTCAGCAATCAGAAACACTCCCACAGGAACAAGCAGAGACCAGAGTCACTCCCACAGTAACCAACAGCAAACAGAGACACGCCCACAGGAACCAGCAGAGACCAGGAACACTCCCACAGGAACCAGCAGCAACCAGAGACATTCCACAGCAAGCAGCAGACACCAGGGAAACTCCCACAGGAACCAGCAGTGACCAGTGACAGTCCCCAGGAACCAGCAGAGGACAGAGACACTCCCACAGGAACCAACAGAGACTAGAGACAATCCCATAGGAACCAGCAGAAACCAGAGACACTCCCACAGGAACCAACAGCAATCAGAGACACTCCCACTGGAACCAGCAGAGACCAGTGACACTCCCACAGGAACCAACAGCAATCAGAGACACTCCCACAGGAACCAGCAGTGGACAGAGAAAATCCCACAGAAACCTGCAGCGACCAGAGACAAGCCCACAGGAGCCAACAGAGACCAGAGACACTCCCACAGGAACCAACAGCAATCAGAGAAACTCCCACAGGAGCCAATAGCAATCAGAGACTCTCCCACAGGAACCAAAAGTGCCCTGAGACACTCCCACAGGAACCAGCAGAGACCAGGAACACTCCCACAGGAACCAGCAGCAACCAGAGACATTCCCACAGCAAGCAGCAGACACCAGGGAAACTCCCACAGGAACCAGCAGTGACCAGTGACAGTCCCCAGGAACCAGCAGAGGACAGAGACACTCCCACAGGAACCAACAGAGACTAGAGACAATCCCATAGGAACCAGCAGAAACCAGAGACACTCCCACAGGAACCAACAGCAATCAGAGACACTCCCACTGGAACCAGCAGAGACCAGAGACACTCCCACAGGAACCAACAGCAATCAGAGACACTCCCACAGGAACCAGCAGTGGACAGAGAAAATCCCACAGAAACCTGCAGCGACCAGAGACAAGCCCACAGGAACCAACAGAGACCAGAGACACTCCCACAGGAACCAACAGCAATCAGAGAAACTCCCACAGGAGCCAATAGCAATCAGAGACTCTCCCACATGAACCAAAAGTGCCCTGAGACACTCCCACAGGAACAAGCAGAGACCACAGACACTCCCACAGGAACGAAGAGCAATCAGAGACACTCCCACAGGAACCAACAGCAATCAGTGACACTCCCACAGGAACCTGCGGTGGCCACAGACACTACCACAGGAACCAGCAGCGACCAGAGAAACTCGCAAAGGAACCAGCAGTGAACAGTGACACTCACACAAGAACCGGCAGTGGCCAGAGACAATCCCATAGGAACCAGCAGAGAGCAGTGACAGTCCCACAGGAACCAGCAGAGGACAGAGACACTCCCAAAGGAACCAACAGAGACCAGAGACAATCCCATAGGAACCAGCAGAGGACAGAGACACTCCTACAGGAACCAGCAGTGGCCAGAGACACTCCCACAGGAACCAACAGAGACCAGAGACACTCCCTCAGGAACCAACAGCAACCAGAGACACTCCCACAGGAACCAGCAGCACCAGGGATACTCCCACAGGAACAAGCAGAGACCAGGGACACTCCCGCAGGAACCAGCAGAGACCTGGGACACTTCCACAGGAACCTGCAGAGACCAGTGACAGTCCCACAGGAACCAGTAGAGGACGGAGACACTCCACAGGAACCAACAGAGACCAGAGACTCTCCCACAGGAACCAGCAGCACCAGGGACACTCCCACTGGAACCAGCAGCAACCAGAGACACTCCCACAGGAACTAGCAGAGACCAGGGACACTCCCACAGGAACCAGCAGAGACCAGTGACACTGCCACAGGAACCAGCAGAGACCATTGACAGTCCCACAGGAACCAGCAGAGGATGGAGACACTCCACAGGAACCAACAGAGACCGGAGACAATCCCATAGGAACCAGCAGTAACCAGAGACACTCCCACAGGAACCAACAGCAATCAGAGACACTCCCACTGGAACCAGCAGAGACCAGAGACACTCATACAGGAACCAGCAGTGGCCAGAGAAACTCCCACATGAACCTGCAGTGACCAGAGACACTCCCACAGGAACCAGCAGTGGCCAGAGACAATCCCACAGGAACCAGCAGAGGATGGAGACACTCCACAGGAACCAACAGAGACCAGAGACTCTCCCAAAGGAACAAGCAGCAATCAAAGACACTCCCACAGGAACCAACAGAGACCAGAGACACTCCCACAGGAACCAACAGCAACCAGAGACACTCCCACAGGAACCAGCAGAGACCAGGGACACTCCCACAGGAAGCAGCAGAGACCAGGGTAAATCCCACAGTAACCAGCAGAGACCAGTGACAGTGCCACAGGAACCAACAGAGACCAGAGACACTCCCACAGGAACCAGTAGCAATCAAAGACACTCCCACAGGAACCAAAAGACCGGAGAAACTCCCAAAGGAACCAAAAGAGACCAGGGCTACTCCCACAGGAACCGGCAGAGTCCAGGTACACTCTTACAGGAACCAGCAGAGACCAGTGACAGACCCACAGGAACCAACAGAGACCAGAGACTCTCCCACAGGAACCAACAGAGACCAGAGATACTCCCCCAGGAACCAGCAGCAAACAGAGACACCCCCACAGGAACCAACAAAGACCAGAGACACTCCCACAGGAACCAACTGCAATCAGAGAAACTCCCACAGGAGCCAATAGAAATCAGAGACTCTCTCACAGGAACCAAAAGTGCCCTGAGACACTCCCACAGGAACCAGCAGAGACCACAGACACTCCCACAGGAACCAACAGCAATCAGAGACACTCCCACAGGAACCAACAGCAATCAGTGACACTCCCACAGGAACCAGCGGTGGCCACAGACACTCCCACAGGAACCAGCATTGAACAGTGACACTCACACAGGTACCGGCAGTGGCCAGAGAAACTCGCACAGGAACCAACAGCAATCAGAGAGACTCCCACAGGAACCAGCAGAGACCGGAGACACTCCCACAGGAACCAGGCGAGACCAGAGACACTTCCACAGGAACCAACAGCAACCAGCGACACTCCCACCGGAACCAGCAGAGACCAGGGGCACTCCTTCAGGAACCAGCAGAGACCAGTGACAGTCGCACAGGAACCAGCAGAGACCAGAGAAACTTCAACAGGAAACTACAGCAACCAGAGACACTCACACAGGAACCAACAGAGACCAGGGACACTCCCACAGGAACCAGCAGCAACCAGAGACACTCCCACAGCAATCAGCAGAGACCAGGGAAACTCCCACAGGAACCAGCAGAGACCAGTGACAGTCCCACAGGAAAAAGCAGAGGACAGAGACACTCCCACAGGAACCAACAGAGACCAGAGACAATCCCATAGGAACCAGCAGAAACCAGAGACACTACCACAGGAACCAACAGCAATTAGAAACACCCCCACTGGAACCAGCAGAGGACGGAGACACTCCACAGGAGCCAACAGAGACCAGACACTCTCCCACAGGATCTAGCAGCAATCAAAGACACTCCCACAGGAACCAACAGAGACCAGAGACAATCCCATAGGAACCAGCAGAAACCAGAGACACTCCCACAGGAACCAACAGCCATCAGAGACACACCCACTGAAACCAGCAGAGACCAGAGACTCTCCTACAGGAACCAGCAGTGGCCAGAGAAACTCCCACAGGAACCTGCAGCGACCAGAGACACTCCCACAGGAACCAGCAGTGGCCAGAGACACTCCCACAGCAACCAACAGAGACGAGAGACACTCCCACAGGAACCAACAGCAACCAGAGACACACCCACAGGAACCAGCAGCACTAGGGTCACTCCCACTGGAACCAGCAGCAACCAGAGACACTCCCACAGGAATCAGCAGAGACCAGGGACACTCCCACAGGAACCAGCAGAGGCCAGTGACACTCCCACAGGAACCAGCAGAGACCAGTGACATCCCACAGGAACCAGCAGAGGACGGAGACACTCCACAGGAACCAACAGGGACCAGAGTCTCTCACACAGGAACAAGCAGCAATCAAAGACACTCCCACAGGAACCAACAGAGACCAGAGACACTCCCAAAGGAACCAACAGCAACCAGAGACACTCCCACAGGAACCAGCAGGACCAGGAACACTCCCACAGGCACCAGCAGCAACCAGAGACACTCCCTCAGGAACCAGCAGAGACAAGGGACACTCCCACAGGAAGCAGCAGAGCCCAGGGAAAATCCTCCAGTAACCAGCAGAGACCAGTGACAGTGCCACAGGAACCAGCAGAGACCAGAACCACTCCACAGGAACCAACAGAGACCAGAGACAATCCCACAGGAACCAGTAGCAATCAAAGACACTCCCACAGGAACCAACAGACCGGAGAAACTCCCAAAGGAACCAACAGAGACCAGGGCCACTCCCACAGGAACCGGCAGAGACCAGGTACACTCCTACAGGAACCAGCAGTGACCAGTGACAGACCCACAGGAACCAGCAGAGACCAGAGAAACTCCCACAGGAACCAACAGAGACCGGAGATACTCCCCCAGGAAGCAGCAGCAATCAGAGACACTCCCACAGGAACCAACAAAGACCAGAGACAATCCCACAGGAACCAATAGCAATCAGAGAATCTCCCACAGGAGCCAATAGAAATCAGAGTCTCTCCCACAGGAACCAAAATTGCCCTGAGACACTCCCACAGGAACCAGCAGAGACCAAAGACAATCCCACAGGAACCAACAGCAATCAGAGACACTCCCACAGGAACCAACAGCAATCAGTGACACTCCCACAGGAACCAGCGGTGGCCACAGACGCTCGCACAGGAACCAACAGCAATCAGAAACACCCCCACTGGAACCAGCAGAGACCAGAGACACTCCTACAGGAACCAGCAGCGGCCAGAGAAACTCCCACAGGAAAATGCAGCGACCAGAGACACTCCCACCGGAACCAGCAGTGGCCAGAGACACTCCCACAGGAAAATGCAGCGACCAGAGACACTCCCACCGGAACCAGCAGTGGCCAGAGACACTCCCACAGGAACCAACAGAGACCAGAGACACTCCCACAGGAACCAATAGCAATCAGAGAATCTCCCACAGGAGCCAATAGAAATCAGAGACTCTCCCACAGGAACCAAAAGTGCCCTGAGACACTCCCACCGGAACCAGCAGAGACCACAGACACTCCCACAGGAACCAACAGCAATCAGAGACACTCCCACAGGAACCAACAGCAATCAGTGACACTCCCACAGGAACCAGCGGTGGCCACAGACGCTCGCACAGGAACCAACAGCAATCAGAAACACCCCCACTGGAACCAGCAGAGACCAGAGACACTTCCACAGGAACCAGCAGCGGCCAGAGAAACTCCCACAGGAAAATGCAGTGACCAGAGACACTCCCACCGGAACCAGCAGTGGCCAGAGACACTCCCACAGGAACCAACAGAGACCAGAGACACTCCCACAGGAACCAACAGCAACCAGAGACACTACCACAGGAAGCAGCAGCACCAGGGACGCTCCCACTGGAACCAGCAGCAACCAGAGACACTCACACAGGAACAAGCAGAGACCAGGGACACTCCCACAGGAACCAGCAGAGACCAGGGACACTCCCACAGGAACCAGCAGAGACCAGCGACACTCCTACAGGAACCAGCATTGGCCAGAGAATCTCCCACAGGAACCTGCAGCGACCAGAGACACTCCCACAGGAACCAGCAGTGGCCAGAGAATCTCCCACAGGAACCTGCAGCGACCAGAGAAACTCCCACTGGAACCAGCAGCAACCAGAGACACCCCCACAGGAACAAGCAGAGACCAAGGACACTCCCACAGGAACCAGCAGAGACCAGTGACACTCCCACAGGAACCAGCAGAGACCAGTGACATCCCACAGGAACCAGCAGAGGACAGAGACACTCGCACAGGAACCAGCAGAGACCAGGGCCACTCCTACAGGAAACAGCAGAGACCAGGTACACTCCTACAGGAACCAGCAGAGACTAGTGACTGTCCCACAGGAACCAACAGAGACCAGAGACACTCCCACTGGAACCAGCAGAGACCAGAGACACTCCCACAGGAACCGTCAGCAATCAGAAACACTCCCACAGGAACCAGCAGAGACCAGAGTCACTCCCACAGTAACCAACAGCAACCAGAGACACGCCCACAGGAACCAGCAGAGACCAGGGACACTCCCACAGGAACCAGCAGCAACCAGAGACACTCCCACAGCAAGCAGCAGAGACCAGGGTAACTCCCACAGGAACCAGCAGAGACCAGTGACAGTCCCACAGGAACCAGCAGAGGACAGAGACACTCCCACAGGAACCAACAGACAACAGAGACAATCCCATAGGAACCAGCAGAAACCAGAGACACTCCCACAGGAACCAACAGCAATCAGAGACACTCCCACTGGAACCAGCAGAGACCAGAGACACTCCCACAGGAACCAACAGCAATCAGAGACAATCACACAGGAACCAACAGCAATGAGAGACACTCCCACAGGAACCAGCAGCGGCCAGCGAAAATCCCATAGGAACCTGCAGCGTCCAGAGACAAGCCCACAGGAACCAACAGCAATCAGAGAAACTCCCACAGGAGCCAATGGCAATCAGAGACTCTCCCACCGAAAACAAAATTGCCCTGAGACATCCCACAGGAACCAGCAGAGACCACGGACACTCCCACAGGAACCAACAGCAATCAGAGACACTCCCACATGACCCAACAGCAATCAGTGACACTCCCACAGGAAACAGCGTTGGCCACAGACAATCCCACAGGAACCAGCAGCGACCAGAGAAACTCCCACAGGAAGCAGCAGTGAACAGTGACACTCACACAGGAACCGGCAGTGGTCAGAGACACTCCCACAGGAACCAACAGCAATCAGAGACACTCACACAGGAACCAGCAGAGACCAGAGACACTCACACAGGAACCAGGCGAGACCAGAGACACTTCCACAGGAACCAACAGCAACCAGAGACACTCCCACCGGAACCAGCAGAGACCAGGGGCACTCCTTCAGGAACCTGCAGAGACCAGTGACAGTCGCACAGGAACCAGCAGAGACCAGAGACACTTCCACAGGAACCAACAGCAACCAGAGACACTCCCACAGGAACCAGCAGAGACCAGGGACACTCCCACAGGAACCAGCAGCAACCAGAGACACTCCCACAGCAAGCAGCAGAGACCAGGGAAACTCCCACAGGAACCAGCAGAGACCATTGACAGTCCCACAGGAACAAGCAGAGGAGAGAGACACTCCCACAGGAACCAACAGAGACCAGAGACAATCCCATAGGAACCAGCAGAAACCAGAGACATTCCCATAGGAACCAACAGCAATCAGAGACACTCCCACTGGAAACAGTAGAGACCAGAGACACTCCTACAGGGACCAGCAGTGGCCAGAGAAACTCCCACAGGAACCTGCAGCGACCAGAGCCACTCCCACAGGAACCAGCAGTGGCCAGAGACACTCCCACAGGAACCAACAGAGAACAGAGACACTCCCACAGGAACCAACAGCAACCAGAGACACTCCCACAGGAACCAGCAGCACCAGGGACACTCCCACAGGAACAAGCAGAGACCAGGGACACTCCCACAGGAACCAGCAGAGACCAGGGACACTCCCACAGGAACCAGCAGAGACGAGTGAAAGCCCCAGAGATACCAGCAGAGGACGGATACACTCCACAGGTACCAAAAGAGACCAGAGACTCTCCCACAGGAACCAGCAGCAATCAAAGACACTCCCACAGGAACCAACAGAGACCAGAGACACGCCCTCAGGAAGCAGCAGAGACCAGGGACACTCCCACAGGAAGCAGCAGTGACCAGGGTAAATCCCACAGTAACCAGCAGAGTCCAGTGACAGTGCCACAGGAACCAGCAGAGACCAGAACCACTCCACAGGAACCAACAGAGACCAGAGACACTCCCACAGGAACCAGTAGCAATCAAAGACACTTCCACAGGAACCAACAGACCGGAGAAACTCCCACAGGAACCAACAGAGACCAGGGCCACTCCCACAGGAAACGGCAGAGACCAGATACACTCCTACAGGAACCAGCAGAGACCAGTGACAGTCCCACAGGAACCAACAGAGACCGGAGACACTCCCCCAGGAACCAGCAGCAATCAGAGACACTCCTACAGGAACCAACAAAGACCAGAGACACTCCCACAGGAACCAAGAGCAATCAGAGAAACTCCCACAGGAGCCAATAGCAATCAGAGACTCTCCCACAGGAACCAAAAGTGCCCTGAGACACTCCCACAGGAACCAGCAGAGACCACAGACACTCCCACAGGAACCAACAGCAATCAGAGACACTCCCACAGGAAGCAACAGCAATCAGTGACACTCCCACAGGATCCAGCGGTGGCGGCAGACACTCCCACAGGAACCAGCAGCGACCAGAGAAACTCCCACAGGAACCAGCATTGAACAGTGACACTCACACAGGTACCGGCAGTGGCCAGAGAAACTCCCACAGGAACCAACAGCAATCAGAGAGACTCCCACAGGAACCAGCAGAGACCACAGACACTCCCACAGGAACCAGGCGAGACCAGAGACACTTCCACAGGAACCAAGAGCAACCAGCGACACTCCCACCGGAACCAGCAGAGACCAGGGGCACTCCCACAGGAACCAGCAGCAACCAGAGAAAATCCCACAGGAACCAGCAGAGACCAGGGGCACTCCTTCAGGAACCAGCAGAGACCAGTGACAGTCGCACAGGAACCAGCAGAGACCAGAGACACTCCCACAGGAACCAGCAGCAACTAGAGACACTCCCACAGCAATCAGCAGAGACCAGGGAAACTCCCACAGGAACCAGCAGAGACCAGTGACAGTCCCACAGGAAAAAGCAGAGGACAGAGACACTCCCACAGGAACCAACAGAGACCAGAGTCAATCCCATAGGAACCAGCAGAAACCAGAGACACTCCCACAGGAACCAACAGCAATCAGAAACACCCCCACTGGAACCAGCAGAGACCAGAGACACTCCTACAGGAACCAGCAGTGGCCAGAGAAACTCCGACAGGAAAATGCAGCGACCAGAGACACTCGTACAGGAACCAGCAGTGGCCAGAGGCACTCCCACAGGAACCAAGAGAGACCAGAGACACTCCCACAGGAACCAACAGCAACCAGAGACACTACCACAGGAACCATCAGCACCAGGGACACTCCCACTGGAACCTGCAGCAACCTGAGACACTCACACAGGAACAAGCAGAGACCAGGGACACTCCCACAGGAACCAGCAGAGACCAGGGACACTCCCACAGCAACCAGCAGAGACCAGTGACAGTGCCACAGGAACTAGCAGAGGACGGAGACACTCCACAGGAACCAACAGAGACCAGAGACACTCCCACAGGAACCAGCAGAGACGAGTGAAAGCCCCACAGATACCAGCAGAGGACGGATACACTCCACAGGAACCAAAAGAGACCAGAGACTCTCCCACAGGAACCAGCAGCAATCAAAGACACTCCCACAGGAACCAACAGAGACCAGAGACACGCCCTCAGGAACCAGCAGAGACCAGGGACACTCCCACAGGAAGCAGCAGTGACCAGGGAAAATCCCACAGTAACCAGCAGAGTCCAGTGACAGTGCCACAGGAACCAGCAGAGACCAGATCCACTCCACAGGAACCAACAGAGACCAGAGACACTCCCACAGGACCCAGTAGCAATCAAAGACACTTCCACAGGAACCAAGAGACCGGAGAAACTCCCACAGGAACCAACAGAGACCAGGGCCACTCCCACAGGAAACGACAGAGACCAGATACACTCCTACAGGAACCAGCAGAGACCAGTGACAGTCCCACAGGAACCAACAGAGACCGGAGACACTCCCCCAGGAACCAGCAGCAATTAGAGACACTCCTACAGGAACCAACAAAGACCAGAGACACTCCCACAGGAACCAAGAGCAATCAGAGAAACTCCCACAGGAGCCAATAGCAATCAGAGACTCTCCCACAGGAACCAAAAGTGCCCTGAGACACTCCCACAGGAACCAGCAGAGACCACAGACACTCCCACAGGAACCAACAGCAATCAGAGACACTCCCACAGGAAGCAACAGCAATCAGTGACACTCCCACAGGAACCAGCGGTGGCGGCAGACACTCCCACAGGAACCAGCAGCGACCAGAGAAACTCCCACAGGAACCAGCAGTGAACAGTGACACTCACACAGGTACCGGCAGTGGCCAGAGAAACTCCCACAGGAACCAACAGCAATCAGAGAGACTCCCACAGGAACCAGCAGAGACCGGAGGCACTCCCACAGAAACCAGGCGAGACCAGAGACACTTCCACAGGAACCAAGAGCAACCAGCGACACTCCCACCGGAACCAGCAGAGACCAGGGGCACTCCCACAGGAACCAGCAGCAACCAGAGAAAATCCCACAGGAACCAGCAGAGACCAGGGGCACTCCCACAGGAACCAGCAGAGACCAGTGACAGTCGCACAGGAACCAGCAGAGACCAGAGACACTTCCACAGGAATCAACAGCAACCAGGGACACTCACACAGGAACCAGCAGAGACCAGGGACACTCCCACAGGAACCAGCAGCAACTAGAGACACTCCCACAGCAATCAGCAGAGACCAGGGAAACTCCCACAGGAACCAGCAGAGACCAGTGACAGTCCCACAGGACAAAGCAGAGGACAGAGACACTCCCACAGGAACCAACAGAGACCAGAGACAATCCCATAGGAACCAGCAGAAACCAGAGACACTCCCACAGGAACCAACAGCAATCAGAAACACCCCCACTGGATCAGCAGAAATCAGAGACACTCCCACAGGAACCAGCAGCAACTAGAGACACTCCCACAGCAATCAGCAGAGACCAGGGAAACTCCCACAGGAACCAGCAGAGACCAGTGACAGTCCCACAGGAAAAAGCAGAGGACAGAGACACTCCCACAGGAACCAACAGAGACCAGAGTCAATCCCATAGGAACCAGCAGAAACCAGAGACACTCCCACAGGAACCAACAGCAATCAGAAACACCCCCACTGGAACCAGCAGAGACCAGAGACACTCCTACAGGAACCAGCAGTGGCCAGAGAAACTCCGACAGGAAAATGCAGCGACCAGAGACACTCGTACAGGAACCAGCAGTGGCCAGAGGCACTCCCACAGGAACCAAGAGAGACCAGAGACACTCCCACAGGAACCAACAGCAACCAGAGACACTACCACAGGAACCATCAGCACCAGGGACACTCCCACTGGAACCTGCAGCAACCTGAGACACTCACACAGGAACAAGCAGAGACCAGGGACACTCCCACAGGAACCAGCAGAGACCAGGGACACTCCCACAGCAACCAGCAGAGACCAGTGACAGTGCCACAGGAACTAGCAGAGGACGGAGACACTCCACAGGAACCAACAGAGACCAGAGACACTCCCACAGGAACCAGCAGAGACGAGTGAAAGCCCCACAGATACCAGCAGAGGACGGATACACTCCACAGGAACCAAAAGAGACCAGAGACTCTCCCACAGGAACCAGCAGCAATCAAAGACACTCCCACAGGAACCAACAGAGACCAGAGACACGCCCTCAGGAACCAGCAGAGACCAGGGACACTCCCACAGGAAGCAGCAGTGACCAGGGAAAATCCCACAGTAACCAGCAGAGTCCAGTGACAGTGCCACAGGAACCAGCAGAGACCAGATCCACTCCACAGGAACCAACAGAGACCAGAGACACTCCCACAGGACCCAGTAGCAATCAAAGACACTTCCACAGGAACCAAGAGACCGGAGAAACTCCCACAGGAACCAACAGAGACCAGGGCCACTCCCACAGGAAACGACAGAGACCAGATACACTCCTACAGGAACCAGCAGAGACCAGTGACAGTCCCACAGGAACCAACAGAGACCGGAGACACTCCCCCAGGAACCAGCAGCAATTAGAGACACTCCTACAGGAACCAACAAAGACCAGAGACACTCCCACAGGAACCAAGAGCAATCAGAGAAACTCCCACAGGAGCCAATAGCAATCAGAGACTCTCCCACAGGAACCAAAAGTGCCCTGAGACACTCCCACAGGAACCAGCAGAGACCACAGACACTCCCACAGGAACCAACAGCAATCAGAGACACTCCCACAGGAAGCAACAGCAATCAGTGACACTCCCACAGGAACCAGCGGTGGCGGCAGACACTCCCACAGGAACCAGCAGCGACCAGAGAAACTCCCACAGGAACCAGCATTGAACAGTGACACTCACACAGGTACCGGCAGTGGCCAGAGAAACTCCCACAGGAACCAACAGCAATCAGAGAGACTCCCACAGGAACCAGCAGAGACCGGAGACACTCCCACAGGAACCAGGCGAGACCAGAGACACTTCCACAGGAACCAAGAGCAACCAGCGACACTCCCACCGGAACCAGCAGAGACCAGGGGCACTCCCACAGGAACCAGCAGCAACCAGAGAAAATCCCACAGGAACCAGCAGAGACCAGGGGCACTCCTTCAGGAACCAGCAGAGACCAGTGACAGTCGCACAGGAACCAGCAGAGACCAGAGACACTTCCACAGGAATCTACAGCAACCAGAGACACTCACACAGGAACCAGCAGAGACCAGGGACACTCCCACAGGAACCAGCAGCAACTAGAGACACTCCCACAGCAATCAGCAGAGACCAGGGAAACTCCCACAGGAACCAGCAGAGACCAGTGACAGTCCCACAGGACAAAGCAGAGGACAGAGACACTCCCACAGGAACCAACAGAGACCAGAGACAATCCCATAGGAACCAGCAGAAACCAGAGACACTCCCACAGGAACCAACAGCGATCAGAAACACCCCCACTGGATCAGCAGAGACCAGAGACACTCCTACAGGAACCAGCAGTGGCCAGAGAAACTCCGACAGGAAAATGCAGCGACCAGAGACACTCGTACAGGAACCAGCAGTGGCCAGAGACACTCCCACAGGAACCAAGAGAGACCAGAGACACTCCCACAGGAACCAACAGCAACCAGAGACACTACCACAGGAACCATCAGCACCAGGGACACTCCCACTGGAACCTGCAGCAACCTGAGACACTCACACAGGAACAAGCAGAGACCAGGGACACTCCCACAGGAACCAGCAGAGACCAGGGACACTCCCACAGGAACCAGCAGAGACCAGTGACAGTCCCACAGGAACCAGCAGTGGACGCAGACACTCCACAGGAACCAACAGAGACCAGAGACTCTCGCACAGGAACCAGCAGCAATCAAAGACACTCCCACAGGAACCAGCAGAGACCACAGACACTCCCACAGGAACCAACAGCAATCAGAGACACTCCCACAGGAACCAACAGCAATCAGTGACACTCCCACAGCAACCAGCGGTGGCCGCAGACACTCCCACAGGAACCAGCAGCGACCAGAGAAACTCCCACAGGAACCAGCATTGAACAGTGACACTCACACAGGTACCGGCAGTGGCCAGAGAAACTCCCACAGCAACCAACAGCAATCAGAGAGACTCCCACAGGAACCAGCAGAGACCGGAGACACTCCCACAGGAACCAGGCGAGACCAGAGACACTTCCACAGGAACCAAGAGCAACCAGCGACACTCCCACCGGAACTAGCAGAGACCAGGGGCACTCCCACAGGAACCAGCAGCAACCAGAGAAAATCCCACAGGAACCAGCAGAGACCAGGGACACTCCCACAGGAACCAGCAGAGGCCAGTGACACTCCCACAGGAACCAGCAGAGACCAGTGACATCCCACAAGAACCAGCAGAGGACGGAGACACTCCACAGGAACCAACAGGGACCAGAGACTCTCCCACAGGAACAAGCAGCAATCAAAGACACTCCCACAGGAACCAACAGAGACCAGAGACACTCCCAAAGGAACCAACAGCAACCAGAGACACTCCCACAGGAACCAGCAGGACCAGGAACACTCCCACAGGAACCAGCAGCAACCAGAGATACTCCCTCAGGAACCAGCAGAGACAAGGGACACTCCCACAGGAAGCAGCAGAGCCCAGGGAAAATCCTCCAGTAACCAGCAGAGACCAGTGACAGTGCCACAGGAACCAGCAGAGACCAGAACCACTCCACAGGAACCAACAGAGACCAGAGACAATCCCACAGGAACCAGTAGCAATCAAAGACACTCCCACAGGAAGCAACAGACCGGGGAAACTCCCAAAGGAACCAACAGAGACCAGGGCCACTCCCACAGGAACCGGCAGAGACCAGGTACACTCCTACAGGAACCAGCAGAGACCAGTGACAGACCCACAGGAACCAGCAGAGACCAGAGACACTCCCACAGGAACCAACAGAGACCGGAGATACTCCCCCAGGAACCAGCAGCAATCAGAGACACTCCCACAGGAACCAACAAAGACCAGAGACACTCCCACAGGAACCAATAGCAATCAGAGAATCTCCCACAGGAGCCAATAGAAATCAGAGACTCTCCCACAGGAACCAACAGCAATCAGTGACACTCGCACAGGAACCAGCGGTGGCCACACACGCTCGCACAGGAACCAGCAGCGACCAGAGAAACTCCCACAGGAAGCAGCAGTGAACAGTGACACTCACACAGGAACCGGCAGTGGCCAGAGACACTCCCACAGGAACCACCAGCAATCAGAGACACTCCCACAGGAACCAGCAGAGACCAGAGCCACTCCCACAGGAACCAGGCGAGACCAGAGACACTTCCACAGGAACCAACAGCAACCAGAGACACTCCCACCAGAACCAGCAGAGACCAGGGGCACTCTCACAGGAACCAGCAGCAACCAGAGAAACTCCCACAGGAACCAGCAGAGACCAGGGGCACTCCTTCAGGAACCAGCAGCGACCAGTGACAGTCGCACAGGAACCAGCAGAGACCAGAGACACTTCCACAGGAACCAACAGCAACCAGAGATACTCCCACAGGAACCAGCAGAGACCTGGGACACTCCCACAGGAACCAGCAGCAACCAGAGACACTCCCACAGCAATCAGCAGAGACCAGGGAAACTCCCAAAGGAACCAACAGAGACCAGAGACACTCCCACAGGAACCAACAGCAATCAGAGAAACTCCCACAGGAGCCAATAGCAATCAGAGTCTCTCCCACAGGAACCAAAAGTGCCCTGAGACACTCCTACAGGAACCAGCAGAGACCACAGACACTCCCACAGGAACCAACAGCAATCAGAAACACTCCCACAGGAACCAACAGCAATCAGTGACACTCCCACAGGAACCAGCGGTGGCCACAGACGCTCGCACAGGAACCAGCAGCGACCAGAGAAACTCCCACAGGAACCAGCAGTGAACAGTGACACTCACACAGGAAATGGCAGTGGCCAGAGACACTCCCACAGGAACCAACAGCAATCAGAGACACTCCCACAGGAACCAGCAGAGACCAGAGACACTCCCACAGGAACCAGGCGAGACCAGAGACACTTCCACAGGAACCAACAGCAACCAGAGACACTCCCACCGGAACCAGCAGAGACCAGGGGCACTCCCACAGGAACCAGCAGCAACCAGAGAAACTCCCAGAGGAACCAGCAGAGACCAGGGGCACTCCGTCAGGAACCAGCAGAGACCAGTGACAGTCGCACAGGAACCAGCAGAGACCAGAGACACTTCCACAGGAACCAACAGCAACCAGAGACACTCCCACAGGAACCAGCGGAGACCAGGGACACTCCCACAGGAACCAGCAGCAACCAGAGACACTCCCACAGCAAGCAGCAGAGACCAGGGCTACTCCCACAGGAACCCGAAGAGACCAGGTACACTCATACAGGAACCAGCAGAGACCAGTGACAGTCCCACAGGAACCAGCAGAGACCAGAGACACTCCCACTGGAACCAGCAGAGACCAGAGACACTCCCACAGGAACCGTCAGCAATGTGAAGCACTCCCACAGGAACAAGCAGAGACCAGAGTCACTCCCACAGTAACCAACAGCAACCAGAGACACGCCCACAGGAACCAGCTGAGACCAGGAACACTCCCACAGGATCCAGCAGCAACCAGAGACTTTCCCACAGCAAGCAGCAGAGACCAGGGAAACTCCCACAGGACCCAGCAGAGACCAGTGACAGTCCCACAGGAACCAGCAGAGGACAGAGACACTCCCACAGGAACCAACAGAGACCAGAGACAATCCCATAGGAACCAGCAGAAACCAGAGACACTCCCACAGGAAACAAAAGCAATCAGAGACACTCCCACTGGAACCAACAGCAATCAGAGACACTCCCACAGGAACCAGCAGTGGACAGAGAAAATCCCACAGAAACCTGCAGCGACCAGAGACAAGCCCACAGGAACCAACAGAGACCAGAGACACTTCCACAGGAACCAACAGCAATCAAAGACACTCCCACAGGAACCAACAGACCAGAGAAACTCCTAAAGGAACCAACAGAGACCAGGGCCTCTCCCACAGGAACCGGCAGAGTCCAGGTACACTCCTACAGGAACCAGCAGAGACCAGTGACAGACCCACAGGAACCAGCAGAGTCCAGAAACACTCCCACAGGAACCAACAGAGACCAGAGATACTCCCCCAGGAACCAGCAGCAATCAGAGACACTCCCACAGGAACAACAAAGACCAGAGACACTCCCACAGGAACCAACTGCAATCAGAGAAACTCCCACAGGAGCCAATAGAAATCAGAGACTCTCCCACAGGAACCAAAATTGCCCTGAGACACTCCCACAGGAACCAGCAGAGACCACAGTCGCTCCCACAGGAACCAACAGCAATCAGAGACACTCCCACAGGAACCAACAGCAATCAGTGACACTCCCACAGGAACCAGCGGTGGCCACAGACGCTCGCACAGGAACCAGCAGCGACCAGAGAAACTCCCACAGGAAGCAGCAGTGAACAGTGACACTCACACAGGAACCGGCAGTGGCCAGAGACACTCCCACAGGAACCAACAGCAATCAGAGACACTCCCACCGGAACCAGCAGAGACCAGGGGCACTCCCACAGGAACCAGCAGCAACCAGAGAAACTCCCACAGGAACCAGCAGAGACCAGGGGCACTCCTTCAGGAACCAGCAGAGACCTGGGACACTCCCACAGGAACCAGCAGCAACCAGAGACACTCCCACAGCAATCAGCAGAGACCAGGGAATCTCCCAAAGGAACCAACAGAGACCAGAGACACTCCCACAGGAACCAACAGCAATCAGAGAAACTCCCACAGGGCCAATAGCAATCAGAGTCTCTCCCACAGGAACCAAAAGTGCCCTGAGACACTCCCACAGGAACCAGCAGAGACCACAGACACTCCCACAGGAACCAACAGCAATCAGAAACACTCCCACAGGAACCAACAGCAATCAGTGACACTCCCACAGGAACCAGCGGTGGCCACAGACGCTCGCACAGGAACCAGCAGCGACCAGAGAAACTCCCACAGGAACCAGCAGTGAACAGTGACACTCACACAGGAACTGGCAGTGGCCAGAGACACTCCCACAGGAACCAACAGCAATCAGAGACACTCCCACAGGAACCAGCAGAGACCAGAGACACTCCCACAGGAACCAGGCGAGACCAGAGACACTTCCACAGGAACCAACAGCAACCAGAGACACTCCCACCGGAACCAGCAGAGACCAGGGGCACTCCCACAGGAACCAGCAGCAACCAGAGAAACTCCCACAGGAACCAGCAGAGACCAGGGGCACTCCATCAGGAACCAGCAGAGACCAGTGACAGTCGCACAGGAACCAGCAGAGACCAGAGACACTTCCACAGGAACCAACAGCAACCAGAGACACTCCCACAGGAACCAGCGGAGACCAGGGACACTCCCACAGGAACCAGCAGCAATAAGAGACACTCCCACAGCAAGCAGCAGAGACCAGGGAAACTCCCACAGGAACCAACAGAGACCGGAGGTAATCTCATAGGAACCAGCAGAGGACAGAGACACTCCCACTGGAACCAGCAGAGACCAGAGACGCTCCCACAGGAACCGTCAGCACTGTGAAGCACTCCCACAGGAACAAGCAGAGACCAGAGTCACTCCCACAGTAACCAACAGCAACCAGAGACACGCCCACAGGAACCAGCTGAGACCAGGAACACTCCCACAGGAACCAGCAGCAACCAGAGACTTTCCCACAGCAAGCAGCAGAGACCAGGGAAACTCCCACAGGACCCAGCAGAGACCAGTGACAGTCCCACAGGAACCAGCAAAGGACAGAGACACTCCCACAGGAACCAACAGAGACCAGAGACAATCCCATAGGAACCAGCAGAAACCAGAGACACTCCCACAGGAAACAAAAGCAATCAGAGACACTCCCACTGGAACCAGCAGAGACCAGAGACACTCCCACAGGAACCAACAGCAATCAGAGACACTCCCACAGGAACCAGCAGTGGACAGAGAAAATCCCACAGAAACCTGCAGCGACCAGAGACAAGCCCACAGAACCCAACAGAGACCAGAGACACTCCCATAGGAACCAACAGACCAGAGAAACTCCTAAAGGAACCAACAGAGGCCAGGGCCTCTCCCACAGGAACCGGCAGAGTCCAGGTACACTCCTACAGGAACCAGCAGAGACCAGTGACAGTGCCACAGGAAAAAGCAGAGACCAGAACCACTCCACAGGAACCAGCAGAGACCAGAGACCCTCCCACTGGAACCAGTAGCAATCAAAGACACTCCCACAGGAACCAACAGACCGGAGAAACTCCCAAAGGAACCAACAGAGACCAGGGCTACTCCCACAGGAACCGGCAGAGTCCAGGTACACTCCTACAGGAACCAGCAGAGACCAGTGACAGACCCACAGGAACCAGCAGAGACCAGAGACACTCCCACAGGAACCAACAAAGACCAGAGACACTCCCACAGGAACCCACAGCAACCAGAGACACTCCCACAGGAACCTGCAGCACCAGGGACACTCCCACTGGAACCAGCAGCAACCAGAGACACTCCCACAGGAACCAGCAGAGACCAGGGACACTCCCTCAGGAACCAGCAGAGACCAGTGACAGTCCCACAGGAACCTGCAGAGGAGGGAGACACTCCACAGGAACCAACAGAGACCAGAGACTCTCCCACAGGAACAAGCAGCAATCAAAGACACTCCCACAGGAACCAACAGAGACCAGAAACACTCCCACAGGAACCAACAGACCGGAGAAACTCCCAAAGGAACCAACAGAGACCAGGGCTACTCCCACAGGAACCGGCAGAGTCCAGGTACACTCCTACAGGAACCAGCAGAGACCAGTGACAGACCCACAGGAACCAGCAGAGACCAGAGACACTCCCACAGGAACCAACAGAGACCAGAGATACTCCCCCAGGAACCAGCAGCAATCAGAGACACTCCCACAGGAACCAACAAAGACCAGAGACACTCCCACAGGAACCAACTGCAATCAGAGAAACTCCCACAGGAGCCAATAGAAATCAGAGACTCTCCCACAGGAACCAAAAGTGCCCTGAGACACTCCCACAGGAACCAGCAGAGACCACAGACACTCCCACAGGAACCAACAGCAATCAGAGACACTCCCACAGGAACCAACAGCAATCACTGACACTCCCACAGGAACCAGCGGTGGCCACAGACGCTCGCACAGGAACCAGCAGCGACCAGAGAAACTCCCACAGGAAGCAGCAGTGAACAGTGACACTCACACAGGAACCGGCAGTGGCCAGAGACACTCCCACAGGAACCAACAGCAATCAGAGACACTCCCACAGGAACCAGCAGAGACCAGAGACACTCCCACAGGAACCAGGCGAGACCAGAGACACTTCCACAGGAACCAACAGCAACCAGAGACACTCCCACCGGAACCAGCAGAGACCAGGGGCACTCCCACAGGAACCAGCAGCAACCAGAGAAACTCCCACAGGAACCAGCAGAGACCAGGGGCACTCCGTCAGGAACCAGCAGAGACCAGTGACAGTCGCACAGGAACCAGCAGAGACCAGAGACACTTCCACAGGAACCAACAGCAACCAGAGACACTCCCACAGGAACCAGCGGAGACCAGGGACACTCCCACAGGAACCAGCAGCAACTAGAGACACTCCCACAGCAAGCAGCAGAGACCAGGGAAAGTCCCACAGAAACCAGCAGAGACCAGTGACAGTCCCACAGGAACCAGCAGAGGACAGAGACACTCCCACAGGAACCAACAGAGACCAGAGGCAATCCCATACGAACCAGCAGAGGACAGAGACACTCCCACAGGAACCAGCAGAGACCAAGGCTACTCCCACAGGAACCAGAAGAGACCAGGTACACTCATACAGGAACCAGCAGAGACCAGTGACAGTCCCACAGGAACCAGCAGAGACCAGAGACACTCCCACTGGAACCAGCAGGGACCAGAGACACTCCCACAGGAACCGTCAGCAATCAGAAACACTCCCACAGGAACAAGCAGAGACCAGAGTCACTCCCACAGTAACCAACAGCAACCAGAGACACGCCCACAGGAACCAGCAGAGACCAGGAACACTCCCACAGGAACCAGCAGCAACCAGAGACATTCCCACAGCAAGCAGCAGAGACCAGGGAAACTCCCACAGGAACCAGCAGAGACCAGTGACAGTCCCACAGGGACCAACAAAGGACAGAGACACTCCCACAGGAACCAACAGAGCCCAGAGACAATCCCATAGGAACCAGCAGAAACCAGAGACACTCCCACAGGAACCAACAGCAATCAGAGACACTCCCACTGGAACCAGCAGAGACCAGAGACACTCCCACAGGAACCAACAGCAATCAGAGACACTCCCACAGGAACCAGCAGTGGACAGAGAAAATCCCACAGAAACCTGCAGCGACCAGAGACAAGCCCACATGAACCAACAGAGACCAGAGACACTCCCACAGGAACCAACAGCAATCAGAGAAACACCCACAGGAGCCAATAGCAATCAGAGACTCTCCCACAGGAACCAAAAGTGCCCTGAGACACTCCCACAGGAACAAGCAGAGACCACAGACACTCCCACAGGAACCAACAGCAATCGGAGAAACTCCCACAGGAACCAACAGCAATCAGTGACACTCCCACAGGAACCTGCGGTGGCCACAGACACTACCACAGGAACCAGCAGCGACCAGCGAAACTCGCACAGGAACCAGCAGTGAACAGTGACACTCACACAAGAACCGGCAGTGGCCAGTTACAATCCCATAGGAACCAGCAGAAACCAGAGACACTTCCACAGGAACCAACAGAAATCAGAGACACTCCTACAGGAACCAGCAGCAACCAGTCACTCCCACAGCAAGCAGCAGAGACCAGGGAAACTCCCACAGGAACCAGCAGAGAGCAATGACAGTCCCACAGGAACCAGCAGAGGACAGAGACACTCCCAAAGGAACCAACAGAGACCAGAGACAATCCCATAGGAACCAGCAGAGGACAGAGACACTCCTACAGGAACCAGCAGTGGCCAGATGCACTCCCACAGGAATCAACAGAGACCAGAGACACTCCCTCAGGAACCAACAGCAACCAGAGACACTCCCACAGGAACCAGCAGCACCAGGGATACTCCCACAGGAACAAGCAGAGACCAGGGACACGCCCACAGGAACCAGCAGAGACTTGGGACACTTCCACAGGAACCAGCAGATACCAGTAACAGTCCCACAGGAACCAGCAGAGGACGGAGACACTCCACAGGAACCAACAGAGACCAGAGACTCTCCCACAGGAACCAGCAGCACCAGGGACACTCCCACAGGAACCAGCAGCAACCAGAGACACTCCCACAGGAACCAACAGAGACCAGAGACAATCCCAATGGAACCAGCAGTAACCAGAGACACTCCCACAGGAACCAACAGCAATCAGAGACACTCCCACTGGAACCAGCAGAGACCAGAGACACTCATACAGGAACCAGCAGTGGCCAGAGAAACTCCCACAGGAACCTGCAGTGACCAGAGACACTCCCACAGGAACCAGCAGTGGCCAGAGACAATCCAACAGGAACCAACAGAGACCAGGGACACTCCCACAGGAACCAGCAGAGGTTGGAGACACTCCACAGGAACCAACAGAGACCAGAGACTCTCCCACAGGAACAAGCAGCAATCAAAGACACTCCCACAGGAACCAACAGAGACCAGAAACACTCCCACAGGAACCAACAGCAACCAGAGACACTCCCACAGGAACCAGCAGGACCAGGAACACTCCCACAGGAACTAGCAGCAACCTGAGACACTCCCTCAGGAACCAGCAGAGACCAGGGACACTCCCACAGGAAGCAGCAGAGACCAGGGTAAATCCCACAGTAACCAGCAGAAACCAGTGACAGTGCCACAGGAACCAGCAGAGACCAGAACCACTCCACAGGAACCAACAGAGACCAGAGACACTCCCACAGGAACCAGTAGCAATCAAAGACACTCCCACAGGAACCAACAGCAATCAGAGACACTCCCACTGGAACCAGCAGAGACCAGAGACACTCATACAGGAACCAGCAGTGGCCAGAGAAACTCCCACAGGAACCTGCAGTGACCAGAGACACTCCCACAGGAACCAGCAGTGGCCAGAGACAATCCAACAGGAACCAACAGAGACCAGGGACACTCCCACAGGAACCAGCAGAGGATGGAGACACTCCACAGGAACCAACAGAGACCAGAGACTCTCCCACAGGAACAAGCAGCAATCAAAGACACTCCCACAGGAACCAACAGAGACCAGAAACACTCCCACAGGAACCAACAGCAACCAGAGACACTCCCACAGGAACCAGCAGGACCAGGAACACTCCCACAGGAACTAGCAGCAACCAGAGACACTCCCTCAGGAACCAGCAGAGACCAGGGACACTCCCACAGGAAGCAGCAGAGACCAGGGTAAATCCCACAGTAACCAGCAGAGACCAGTGACAGTGCCACAGGAACCAGCAGAGACCAGAACCACTCCACAGGAACCAACAGAGACCAGAGACACTCCGACAGGAACCAGTAACAATCAAAGACACAACCACAGGAACCAACAGACCGGAGAAACTCCCAAAGGAACCAACAGAGACCAGGGCCACTCCCACAGGAACCGGCAGAGACCAGGTACACTCCTACAGGAACCAGCAGAGACCAGTGACAGACCCACAGGAATCAGCAAAGACCAGAGACACTCCCACAGGAACCAACAGAGACCGGTGATACTACCCCAGGAACCAACAGAGACCGGAGATACTCCCCCAGGAACCAGCAGCAATCAGAGACACTCCCACAGGAACCAACAAAGACCAGAGACACTCCCACAGGAACCAACAGCAATCAGAGTGACTCCCACAGGAGCCAATAGCAATCAGAGACTCTCCCACAGGAACCAAAAGTGCCATGAGACACTCCCACAGGAACCAGCAGAGACCACAGACACTCCCACAGGAACCAACAGCAATCACTGACACTCCCTCAGGAACCAGCGGTGGCCACAGACACGCCCACAGGATCCAGCAGCGACCAGAGAAACCCCCACAGGAACCAGCAGTGAACAGTGACACTCACACAGGAACCGGCAGTGGCCAGAGACACTCCCACAGGAACCAACAGCAATCAGAGACACTCCCACAGGAACCAGCACTGACCAGAGACACTCCCACAGGAACCAGGCGAGACCAGAGACACTTCCACAGGAACCAACAGCAACCAGAGACACTCCCACCGGAACCAGCAGAGACCAGGGGCACTCCCACAGGAACCAGCAGCAACCAGAGAAACTCCCACAGGAACCAGGCGAGACCAGAGACAATTCCACAGGATCCAACAGCAACCAGAGACACTCCCACTGGAACCAGCAGAGACCAGGGGCACTCCCACAGGATCCAGCAGCAACCAGAGAACCTCCCACAGGAACCAGCAGAGACCAGGGGCACTCCTTCAGGAGCCTGCAGAGACCAGTGACAGTCGCACAGGAACCAGCAGAGACCAGAGACACTTCCACAGGAACCAACAGCAACCAGAGACACTCCCACAGGAACCAGCAGAGACCAGGGACACTCCCACAGGAACCAGCAGCAACCAGAGACACTCCCACAGCAAGCAGCAGAGACCAGGGAAACTCCCACAGGAACCAGCAGAGACCAGTGACAGTCCCACAGGAACAAGCAGAGGAGAGAGACACTCCCACAGGAACCAACAAAGACCAGAGACAATCCCATAGGAACCAGCAGAAACCAGAGACACTCCCACAGGAACCAACAGCAATCAGAGACACTCCCACTGGAAACAGCAGAGACCAGAGACACTCCTACAGGGACCAGCAGTGGCCAGAGAATCTCCCACAGGAACCTGTAGCGACCAGAGCCACTCCCACAGGAACCAGCAGTGGCCAGAGACACTCCCACAGGAACCAACAGAGACCAGAGACACTCCCACAGGAACCAACAGCAACCAGAGACACTCCCACAGGAACCAGCAGCACCAGGGACACTCCCACAGGAACAAGCAGAGACCAGGGACACTCCCACAGGAACCAGCAGAGACCAGGGACACTCCCACAGGAACCAGCAGAGACGAGTGACAGCCCCACAGATACCAGCAGAGGACGGATACACTCCACAGGAACCAAAAGAGACCAGAGACTCTCCCACAGGAACCAGCAGCAATCAAAGACACTCCCACAGGAACCAACAGAGACCAGAGACACTCCCTCAGGAACCAGCAGAGACCAGGGACACTCCCACAGGAAGCAGCAGTGACCAGGGAAAATCCCACAGTAACCAGCAGAGTCCAGTGACAGTGCCACAGGAACCAGCAGAGACCAGAACCACTCCACAGGAACCAACAGAGACCAGAGACACTCCCACAGGAACCAGTAGCAATCAAAGACACTTCCACAGGAACCAACAGACCGGAGAAACTCCCACAGGAACCAACAGAGACCAGGGCCACTCCCACAGGAAACGGCAGAGACCAGATACACTCCTACAGGAACCAGCAGAGACCAGTGACAGTCCCACAGGAACCAGCAGAGACCTGAGACACTCCCACAGGAACCAACAGAGACCGGAGACACTCCCCCAGGAACCAGCAGCAATCAGAGACACTCCCACAGGAACCAACAAAGACCAGAGACACTCCCACAGGAACCAAGAGCAATCAGAGAAACTCCCACAGGAGCCAATAGCAATTAGAGACTCTCCCACAGGTTCCAAAAGTGCCCTGAGACACTCCCACAGGAACCAGCAGAGACCACAGACACTCCCACAGGAACCAACAGCAATCAGAGACACTCCCACAGGAACCAACAGCAATCAGTGACACTCCCACAGGAACCAGCGGTGGCCACAGACACTCCCACAGGAACCAGCAGCGATCAGAGAAACTCCCACAGGAACCAGCATTGAACAGTGACACTCACACAGGTACCGGCAGTGGCCAGAGAAACTCGCACAGGAACCAACAGCAATCAGAGAGACTCCCACAGGAACCAGCAGAGACCGGAGACACTCCCACAGGAACCAGGCGAGACCAGAGACACTTCCACAGGAACCAACAGCAACCAGCGACACTCCCACCGGAACCAGCAGAGACCAGGGGCACTCCTTCAGGAACCAGCAGAGACCAGTGACAGTCGCACAGGAACCAGCAGAGACCAGAGACACTTCCACAGGAAACTACAGCAACCAGAGACACTCACACAGGAACCAGCAGAGACCAGGGACACTCCCACAGGAACCAGCAGCAACCAGAAACACTCCCACAGCAATCAGCAGAGACCAGGGAAACTCCCACAGGAACCAGCAGAGACCAGTGACAGTCCCACAGGAAAAAGCAGAGGACAGAGACACTCCCACAGGAACCAACAGAGACCAGAGACAATCCCATAGGAACCAGCAGAAACCAGAGACACTACCACAGGAACCAACAGCAATCAGAAACACCCCCACTGGAACCAGCAGAGACCAGAGACACTCCTACAGGAACCAGCAGTGGCCAGAGAAACTCCCACAGGAAAATGCAGCGACCAGAGACACTCGCACAGGAACCAGCAGTGGCCAGAGACACTCCCACAGGAACCAAGAGAGACCAGAGACACTACTACAGGAACCAACAGCAACCAGAGACACTACCACAGGAACCATCAGCACCAGGGACACTCCCACTGGAACCTGCAGCAACCTGAGACACTCACACAGGAACAAGCAGAGACCAGGGCCACTCCTACAGTAACGAGCAGAGACCAGGTACACTCCTACAGGAACCAGCAGAGACCAGTGACAGTCCCACAGGAACCAGCAGAGACCAATGACACTCCCACTGGAACCAGCAGAGACCAGCGACACTCCCACAGGAACCGTCAGCAATCAGAAACACTCCCACAGGAACCAGCAGAGACCAGAGTCACTCCCACAGTAAACAACAGCAACCAGAGACACGCCCACAGGAACCAGCAGAGACCAGGGACACTCCCACAGGAACCAGCAGCAACCAGAGACACTCCCACAGCAAGCAGCAGAGACCAGGGTAACTCCCACAGGAACCAGCAGAGACCAGTGACAGTCCCACAGGAACCAGCAGAGGACAGAGACACTCCCACAGGAACCAACAGAGAACAGAGACAATCCCATAGGAACCAGCAGAAACCAGAGACACTCCCACAGGAACCAACAGCAATCAGAGACACTCCCACTGGAACCAGCAGAGACCAGAGACACTCCCACAGGAACCAACAGCAATCAGAGACAATCACACAGGAACCAACAGCAATGAGAGACACTCCCACAGGAACCAGCAGCGGCCAGCGAAAATCCCATAGGAACCTGCAGCGACCAGAGACAAGCCCACAGGAACCAACAGCAATCAGAGAAACTCCCACAGGAGCCAATAGCAATCAGAGACTCTCCCACAGAAAACAAAATTGCCCTGAGACACTCCCACAGGAACCAGCAGAGACCACAGACACTCCCACAGGAACCAACAACAATCAGAGACACTCCCACAGGACCCAACAACAATCAGTGACACTCCCACAGGAAACAGCGGTGGCCACAGACAATCCCACAGGAACCAGCAGCGACCAGCGAAACTCCCACAGGAACCAGCAGTGAACAGTGACACTCACACAGGAACCGGCAGTGGTCAGAGACACTCCCACAGGAACCAACGGCAATCAGAGACACTCACACAGGAACCAGCAGAGACCAGAGACACTCCCACAGGAACCAGGCGAGACCAGAGACAATTCCACAGGATCCAACAGCAACCAGAGACACTCCCACTGGAACCAGCAGCAACCAGAGACACTCCCACAGCAAGCAGCAGAGACCAGGGTAACTCCCACAGGAACCAGCAGAGACCAGTGACAGTCCCACAGGAACCAGCAGAGGACAGAGACACTCCCACAGGAACCAACAGAGAACAGAGACAATCCCATAGGAACCAGCAGAAACCAGAGACACTCCCACAGGAACCAGGCGAGACCAGAGACACTTCCACAGGAACCAACAGCAACCAGCGACACTCCCACCGGAACCAGCAGAGACCAGGGGCACTCCTTCAGGAACCAGCAGAGACCAGTGACAGTCGCACAGGAACCAGCAGAGACCAGAGACACTTCAACAGGAAACTACAGCAACCAGAGACACTCACACAGGAACCAGCAGAGACCAGGGACACTCCCACAGGAACCAGCAGCAACCAGAAACACTCCCACAGCAATCAGCAGAGACCAGGGAAACTCCCACAGGAACCAGCAGAGACCAGTGACAGTCCCACAGGAAAAAGCAGAGGACAGAGACACTCCCACAGGAACCAACAGAGACCAGAGACAATCCCATAGGAACCAGCAGAAACCAGAGACACTACCACAGGAACCAACAGCAATCAGAAACACCCCCACTGGAACCAGCAGAGACCAGAGACACTCCTACAGGAACCAGCAGTGGCCAGAGAAACTCCCACAGGAAAATGCAGCGACCAGAGACACTCGCACAGGAACCAGCAGTGGCCAGAGACACTCCCACAGGAACCAAGAGAGACCAGAGACACTACTACAGGAACCAACAGCAACCAGAGACACTACCACAGGAACCATCAGCACCAGGGACACTCCCACTGGAACCTGCAGCAACCTGAGACACTCACACAGGAACAAGCAGAGACCAGGGACACTCCCACAGGAACCAGCAGAGACCAGGGACAATCCCACAGGAACCAGCAGAGACCAGTGACAGTCCCACAGGAACCAGCAGAGGACGGAGACACTCCACAGGAGCCAACAGAGACCAGAGACTCTCCCACAGGAACTAGCAGCAATCAAAGACACTCCCACAGGAACCAACAGAGACCAGAGACAATCCCATAGGAACCAGCAGAAACCAGAGACACTCCCACAGGAACCAACAGCCATCAGAGACACACCCACTGAAACCAGCAGAGACCAGAGACACTCCTACAGGAACCAGCAGTGGCCAGAGAAACTCCCACAGGAACCTGCAGCGACCAGAGACACTCCCACAGGAACCAGCAGTGGCCAGAGACACTCCGACAGCAACCAACAGAGACCAGAGACACTCCCACAGGAACCAACAGCAACCCGAGACACACCCACAGGAACCAGCAGCACCAGGGTCACTCCCACTGGAACCAGCAGCAACCAGAGACACTCCCACAGGAATCAGCAGAGACCAGGGACACTCCCACAGGAACCAGCAGAGGCCAGTGACACTCCCACAGGAACCAGCAGAGACCAGTGACATCCCACAGGAACCAGCAGAGGACGGAGACACTCCACAGGAACCAACAGGGACCAGAGACTCTCACACAGGAACAAGCAGCAATCAAAGACACTCCCACAGGAACCAACAGAGACCAGAGACACTTCCACAGGAACCAACAGCAACCAGAGACACTCCCACAGGAACCAGCAGGACCAGGAACACTCCCACAGGAACCAGCAGCAACCAGAGACACTCCCTCAGGAACCAGCAGAGACAAGGGACACTCCCACAGGAAGCAGCAGAGCCCAGGGAAAATCCTCCAGTAACCAGCAGAGACCAGTGACAGTGCCACAGGAACCAGCAGAGACCAGAACCACTCCACAGGAACCAACAGAGACCAGAGACAATCCCACAGGAACCAGTAGCAATCAAAGACACTCCCACCGGAGAAACTCCCAAAGGAACCAACAGAGACCAGGGCCACTCCCACAGGAACCGGCAGAGACCAGGTACACTCCTACAGGAACCAGTAGTGACCAGTGACAGACCCACAGGAACCAGCAGAGACCAGAGAAACTCCCACAGGAACCAACAGAGACCGGAGATACTCCCCCAGGAAGCAGCAGCAATCAGAGACACTCCCACAGGAACCAACAAAGACCAGAGACAATCCCACAGGAACCAATAGCAATCAGAGAATCTCCCACAGGAGCCAATAGAAATCAGAGACTCTCCCACAGGAACCAAAATTGCCCTGAGACACTCCCACAGGAACCAGCAGAGACCACAGACACTCCCACAGGAACCAACAGCAATCAGAGACACTCCCACAGGAACCAACAGCAATCAGTGACACTCCCACAGGAACCAGCGGTGGCCACAGACGCTCACACAGGAACCGACAGCAATCAGAAACTACCCCACTGGAACCAGCAGAGACCAGAGACACTCCTACAGGAACCAGCAGCGGCCAGAGAAACTCCCACAGGAAAATGCAGCGACCAGAGACACTCCCACCGGAACCAGCAGTGGCCAGAGACACTCCCACAGGAACCAACAGAGACCAGAGACACTCCCACAGGAACCAATAGCAATCAGAGAATCTCCCACAGGAGCCAATAGAAATCAGACACTCTCCCACAGGAACCAAAAGTGCCCTGAGACACTCTCACAGGAACCAGCAGAGACCACAGACACTCCCACAGGAACCAACAGCAATCAGAGACACTCCCACAGGAACCAACAGCAATCAGTGACACTCCCACAGGAACCAGCGGTGGCCACAGACGCTCGCACAGGAACCAACAGCAATCAGAAACACCCCCACTGGAACCAGCAGAGACCAGAGACACTCCTACAGGAACCAGCAGCGGCCAGAGAAACTCCCACAGGAAAATGCAGCGACCAGAGACACTCCCACCGGAACCAGCAGTGGCCAGAGACACTCCCACAGGAAAATGCAGCGACCAGAGACACTCCCACCGGAACCAGCAGTGGCCAGAGACACTCCCACAGGAACCAACAGAGACCAGAGACACTCCCACAGGAACCAATAGCAATCAGAGAACCTCCCACAGGAGCCAATAGAAATCAGAGACTCTCCCACAGGAACCAAATGTGCCCTGAGACACTCCCACAGGAACCAGCAGAGACCACAGACACTCCCACAGGAACCAACAGCAATCAGAGACACTCCCACAGGAACCAACAGCAATCAGTGACACTCCCACAGGAACCAGCGGTGGCCACAGACGCTCGCACAGGAACCAACAGCAATCAGAAACACCCCCACTGGAACCAGCAGAGACCAGAGACACTCCTACAGAACCAGCAGCGGCCAGAGAAACTCCCACAGGAAAATGCAGCGACCAGAGACACTCCCACCGGAACCAGCAGTGGCCAGAGACACTCCCACAGGAACCAACAGAGACCAGAGACACTCCCACAGGAACCAACAGCAACCAGAGACACTACCACAGGAAGCAGCAGCACCAGGGACACTCCCACTGGAACCAGCAGCAACCAGAGACACTTACACAGGAACAAGCAGAGACCAGGGACACTCCCACAGGAACCAGCAGAGACCAGGGACACTCCCACAGGAACCAGCAGAGACCAGCGACACTCCTACAGGAACCAGCATTGGCCAGAGAATCTCCCACAGTAACCTGCAGCGACCAGAGACACTCCCACAGGAACCAGCAGTGGCCAGAGACACTCCCACAGGAACCAACAGAGACCAGAGACACTCCCACTGGAACCAGCAACAACCAGAGACACCCCCACAGGAACAAGCAGAGACCAGGGACACTCCCACAGGAACCAGCAGAGACCAGGTACACTCCTACAGGAACCAGCAGAGACCAGTGACTGTCCCACAGGAACCAGCAGAGACCAGAGACACTCCCACTGGAACCAGCAGAGACCAGAGACACTCCCACAGGAACCGTCAGCAATCAGAAACACTCCCAGAGGAACCAGCAGAGACCAGAATCACTCCCACAGTAACCAACAGCAACCAGAGACACGCCCACAGGAACCAGCAGAGACCAGGGACACTCCCACAGGAACCAGCAGCAACCAGAGACACTCCCACAGCAAGCAGCAGAGACCAGGGTAACTCCCACAGGAACCAGCAGAGACCAGTGACAGTCCCACAGGAACCAGCAGAGGACAGAGACACTCCCACAGGAACCAACAGAGAACAGAGACAATCCCATAGGAACCAGCAGAAACCAGAGACACTCCCACAGGAACCTACAGCAATCAGAGACACTCCCACTGGAACCAGCAGAGACCAGAGACACTCCCACAGGAACCAACAGCAATCAGAGACAATCACACAGGAACCAACAGCAATGAGAGACACTCCCACAGGAACCAGCAGCGGCCAGCGAAAATCCCATAGGAACCTGCAGCGAGCAGAGACAAGCCCACAGGAACCAACAGCAATCAGAGAAACTCCCACAGGAGCCAATGGCAATCAGAGACTCTCCCACCGAAAACAAAATTGCCCTTAGACACTCCCACAGGAACCAGCAGAGACCACAGACACTCCCACAGGAACCAACAGCAATCAGAGACACTCCCACAGGACCCAACAGCAATCAGTGACACTCCCACAGGAAACAGCGGTGGCCACAGACAATCCCACAGGAACCAGCAGCGACCAGAGAAACTCCCACAGGAACCAGCAGTGAACAGTGACACTCACACAGGAACCGGCAGTGGTCAGAGACACTCCCACAGGAACCAACAGCAATCAGAGACACTCACACAGGAACCAGCAGAGACCAGAGACACTCCCACAGGAACCAGGCGAGACCAGAGACACTTCCACAGGAACCAACAGCAACCAGAGACACTCCCACCGGAACCAGCAGAGACCAGGGGCACTCCTTCAGGAACCTGCAGAGACCAGTGACAGTCGCACAGGAACCAGCAGAGACCAGAGACACTTCCACAGGAACCAACAGCAACCAGAGACACTCCCACAGGAACCAGCAGAGACCAGGGACACTCCCACAGGAACCAGCAGCAACCAGAGACACTCCCACAGCAATCAGCAGAGACCAGGGAAACTCCCACAGGAACCAGCAGAGACCATTGACAGTCCCACAAGAACAAGCAGAGGAGAGAGACACTCCCACAGGAACCAACAGAGACCAGAGACAATCCCATAGGAACCAGCAGAAACCAGAGACACTCCCACAGGAACCAACAGCAATCAGAGACACTCCCACTGGAAACAGTAGAGACCAGAGACACTTCTACAGGGACCAGCAGTGGCCAGAGAATCTCCCACAGGAACCTGCAGCGACCAGAGCCACTCCCACAGGAACCAGCAGTGGCCAGAGACACTCCCACAGGAACCAACAGAGACCAGAGACACTCCCACAGGAACCAACAGCAACCAGAGACACTCCCACAGGAACCAGCAGCACCAGGGACACTCCCACAGGAACAAGCAGAGACCAGGGACACTCCCACAGGAACCAGCAGAGACCAGGGACACTCCCACAGGAACCAGCAGAGACGAGTGAAAGCCCCACAGATACCAGCAGAGGACGGATACACTCCACAGGAACCAAAACAGACCAGAGACTCTCCCACAGGAACCAGCAGCAATCAAAGACACTCCCACAGGAACCAACAGAGACCAGAGACACGCCCTCAGGAAGCAGCAGAGACCAGGGACACTCCCACAGGAAGCAGCAGTGACCTGGGAAAATCCCACAGTAACCAGCAGAGTCCAGTGACAGTGGCACAGGAACCAGCAGAGACCAGAACCACTCCACAGGAACCAACAGAGACCAGAGACACTCCCACAGGAACCAGTAGCAATCAAAGACACTTCCACAGGAACCAACAGATCGGAGAAACTCCCACAGGAACCAACAGAGACCAGGGCCACTCCCACATGAAACGGCAGAGACCAGATACACTCCTACAGGAACCAGCAGAGACCAGTGACAGTCCCACAGGAACCAACAGAGACCGGAGACACTCCCCCAGGAACCAGCAGCAATCAGAGACACTCCTACAGGAACCAACAAAGACCAGAGACACCCCCACAGGAAGCAAGAGCAATCAGAGAAACTCCCACAGGAGCCAATAGCAATCAGAGACTCTCCCACAGGAACCAAAAGTGCCCTGAGACACTCCCACAGGAACCAGCAGAGACCACAGACACTCCCACAGGAACCAACAGCAATCAGAGACACTCCCACAGGAAGCAACAGCAATAAGTGACACTCCCACAGGAACCAGCGGTGGCCGCAGACACTCCCACAGGAACCAGCAGCGACCAGAGAAACTCCCACAGGAACCAGCATTGAACAGTGACACTCACACAGGTACCGGCAGTGGCCAGAGAAACTCCCACAGGAACCAACAGCAATCAGAGAGACTCCCACAGGAACCAGCAGCAACCAGAGAAAATCCCACAGGAACCAGCAGAGACCAGGGGCACTCCTTCAGGAACCAGCAGAGACCAGTGACAGTCGCACAGGAACCAGCAGAGACCAGAGACACTTCCACAGGAACCAACAGCAACCAGAGACACTCCCACAGGAACCAGCAGGACCAGGAACACTCCCACAGGAACCAGCAGCAACCAGAGACACTCCCTCAGGAACCAGCAGAGACAAGGAACACTCCCACAGGAAGCGGCAGAGCCCAGGGAAAATCCTCCAGTAACCAGCAGAGACCAGTGACAGTGCCACAGGAACCAGCAGAGACCAGAACCACTCCACAGGAACCAACAGAGACCAGAGACAATCCCACAGGAACCAGTAGCAATCAAAGACACTCCCACAGGAACCAACGGACCGGAGAAACTCCCAAAGGAACCAACAGAGACCAGGGCCACTCCCACAGGAACCGGCAGAGTCCAGGTACACTCCTACAGGAACCAGCAGAGACCAGTGACAGACCCACAGGAACCAGCAGAGACCAGAGAAACTCCCACAGGAACCAACAGAGACCGGAGATACTCCCCCAGGAAGCAGCAGCAATCAGAGACACTCGCACAGGAACCAACAAAGACCAGAGACACTCCCACAGGAACCAATAGCAATCAGAGAATCTCCCACAGGAGCCAATAGAAATCAGAGACTCTCCCACAGGAACCAAAAGTGCCCTGAGACACTCCCACAGGAACCAGCAGAGACCACAGACACTCCCAGAGGAACCAACAGCAATCAGAGACACTCCCACAGGAACCAACAGCAATCAGTGACACTCCCACAGGAACCAGCGGTGGCCACAGACGCTCGCAAAGGAACCGACAGCAATCAGAAACACCCCCACTGGAACCAGCAGAGACCAGAGACACTCCTACAGGAACCAGCAGCGGCCAGAGAAACTCCCACAGGAAAATGCAGCGACCAGAGACACTCCCACCGGAACCAGCAGTGGCCAGAGACACTCCCACAGGAACCAACAGAGACCAGAGACACTCCCACAGGAACCAATAGCAATCAGAGAATCTCCCACAGGAACCAAAAGTGCCCTGAGACACTCCCACAGGAACCAGCAGAGAGCAGGGACACTCCCACAGGAACCAGCAGAGACCAGTGACACTCACACAGGAACCAGCAGAGACCAGTGACATCCCACAGGAACCAGCAGAGGACAGAGACACTCCCACAGGAACCAGCAGAGACCAGGGCCACTCCTACAGGAACCAGCAGAGACCAGAGACACTCCCACTGGAACCAGCAGAGACCAGAGACACTCCCACAGGAACCGTCAGCAATCAGAAACACTCCCACAGGAACCAGCAGAGACCAGAGTCACTCCCACAGTAACCAACAGCAACCAGAGACACGCCCACAGGAACCAGCAGAGACCAGGGACACTCCCACAGCAAGCAGCAGAGACCAGGGTAACTCCCACAGGAACCAGCAGAGACCAGTGACAGTCCCACAGGAACCAGCAGAGGACAGAGACACTCCCACAGGAACCAACAGAGAACAGAGACAATCCCATAGGAACCAGCAGAAACCAGAGACACTCCCACAGGAACCAACAGCAATCAGAGACACTCCCACTGGAACCAGCAGAGACCAGAGACACTCCCACAGGAACCAACAGCAATCAGAGACAATCACACAGGAACCAACAGCAATGAGAGACACTCCCACAGGAACCAGCAGCGGCCAGCGAAAATCCCATAGGAACCTGCAGCGTCCAGAGACAAGCCCACAGGAACCAACAGCAATCAGAGAAACTCCCAGAGGAGCCAATGGCAATCAGAGACTCTCCCACCGAAAACAAAATTGCCCTGAGACACTCCCACAGGAACCAGCAGAGACCACGGACACTCCCACAGGAACCAACAGCAATCAGAGACACTCCCACAGGACCCAACAGCAATCAGTGACACTCCCACAGGAAACAGCGGTGGCCACAGACAATCCCACAGGAACCAGCAGCGACCAGAGAAACTCCCACAGGAACCAGCAGTGAACAGTGACACTCACACAGGAACCGGCAGTGGTCAGAGACACTCCCACAGGAACCAACAGCAATCAGAGACACTCACACAGGAACCAGCAGAGACCAGAGACACTCCCACAGGAACCAGGCGAGACCAGTGACACTTCCACAGGAACCAACAGCAACCAGAGACACTCCCACCGGAACCAGCAGAGACCAAGGGCACTCCTTCAGGAACCTGCAGAGACCAGTGACAGTCGCACAGGAACCAGCAGAGACCAGAGACACTTCCACAGGAACCAACAGCAACCAGAGACACTCCCACAGGAACCAGCAGAGACCAGGGACACTCCCACAGGAACCAGCAGCAACCAGAGACACTCCCACAGCAAGCAGCAGAGACCAGGGAAACACCCACAGGAACCAGCAGAGACCATTGACAGTCCCACAGGAACAAGCAGAGGAGAGAGACACTCCCACAGGAACCAACAGAGACCAGAGACAATCCCATAGGAACCAGCAGAAACCAGAGACACTCCCACAGGAACCAACAGCAATCAGAGACACTCCCACTAGAAACAGTAGAGACCAGAGACACTCCTACAGGGACCAGCAGTGGCCAGAGAATCTCCCACAGGAACCTGCAGCGACCAGAGCCACTCCCACAGGAACCAGAAGTGGCCAGAGACACTCCCACAGGAACCAACAGAGACCAGAGACACTCCCACAGGAACCAACAGCAACCAGAGACACTCCCACAGGAACCAGCAGCACCAGGGACACTCCCACAGGAACAAGCAGAGACCAGGGACACTCCCACAGGAACCAGCAGAGACCAGGGACACTCCCACAGGAACCAGCAGAGACGAGTGAAAGCCCCACAGATACCAGCAGAGGACGGATACACTCCACAGGAACCAAAAGAGACCAGAGACTCTCCCACAGGAACCAGCAGCAATCAAAGACACTCCCACAGGAACCAACAGAGACCAGAGACACTCCCTCAGGAAGCAGCAGAGACCAGGGACACTCCCACAGGAAGCAGCAGTGACCAGGGAAAATCCCACAGTAACCAGCAGAGTCCAGTGACAGTGGCACAGGAACCAGCAGAGACCAGAACCACTCCACAGGAACCAACAGAGACCAGAGACACTCCCACAGGAACCAGTAGCAATCAAAGACACTTCCACAGGAACCAACAGACCGGAGAAACTCCCACAGGAACCAACAGAGACCAGGGCCACTCCCACAGGAAACGGCAGAGACGAGATACACTCCTACAGGAACCAGCAGAGACCAGTGACAGTCCCACAGGAACCAACAGAGACCAGAGACACTCCCACAGGAACCAAGAGCAATCAGAGAAACACCCACAGGAGCCAATAGCAATCAGAGACTCTCCCACAGGAACCAAAAGTGCCCTGAGACACTCCCACAGGAACCAGCAGAGACCACAGACACTCCCACAGGAACCAACAGCAATCAGAGACACTCCCACAGGAAGCAACAGCAATCAGTGACACTCCCACAGGAACCAGCGGTGGCCGCAGACACTCCCACAGGAACCAGCAGCGACCAGAGAAACTCCCACAGGAACCAGCATTGAACAGTGACACTCACACAGGTACCGGCAGTGGCCAGAGAAACTCCCACAGGAACCAACAGCAATCAGAGAGACTCCCACAGGAACCAGCAGAGACCGGAGACACTCCCACAGGAACCAGGCGAGACCAGAGACACTTCCACAGGAACCAAGAGCAACCAGCGACACTCCCACCGGAACCAGCAGAGACCAGGGGCACTCCCACAGGAACTAGCAGCAACCAGAGAAAATCCCACAGGAACCAGCAGAGACCAGGGGCACTCCTTCAGGAACCAGCAGAGACCAGTGACAGTCGCACAGGAACCAGCAGAGACCAGAGACACTTCCACAGGAATCTACAGCAACCAGAGACACTCACACAGGAACCAGCAGAGACCAGGGACACTCCCACAGGAACCAGCAGCAACTAGAGACACTCCCACAGCAATCAGCAGAGACCAGGGAAACTCCCACAGGAACCAGCAGAGACCAGTGACAGTCCCACAGGAAAAAGCAGAGGACAGAGACACTCCCACAGGAACCAACAGAGACCAGAGACAATCCCATAGGAACCAGCAGCAACCAGAGACACTCCCACAGGAACCAACAGCAATCAGAAACAACCCCACTGGAACCAGCAGAGACCAGAGACACACCTACAGGAACCAGCAGTGGCCAGAGAAACTCCGACAGGAAAATGCAGCGACCAGAGACACTCGTACAGGAACCAGCAGTGGCCAGAGACACTCCCACAGGAACCAAGAGAGACCAGAGACACTCCCACAGGAACCAACAGCAACCAGAGACACTACCACAGGAACCATCAGCACCAGGGACACTCCCACTGGAACCTGCAGCAACATGAGACACTCACACAGGAACATGCAGAGACCAGGGACACTCCCACAGGAACCAGCAGAGACCAGGGACACTCCCGCAGGAACCAGCAGAGACCAGTGACAGTCCCACAGGAACCAGCAGAGGACGGAGACACTCCACAGGAACCAACAGAGACCAGAGACTCTCCCACAGGAACCAGCAGCAATCAAAGACACTCCCACAGGAACCAGCAGAGACCACAGACACTCCCACAGGAACCAACAGCAATCAGAGACACTCCCACAGGAACCAACAGCAATCAGTGACACTCCCACAGCAACAAGCGGTGGCCGCAGACACTCCCACAGGAACCAGCAGCGACCAGAGAAACTCCCACAGGAACCAGCATTGAACAGTGACACTCACACAGGTACCGGCAGTGGCCAGAGAAACTCCCACAGGAACCAACAGCAATCAGAGAGACTCCCACAGGAACCAGCAGAGACCGGAGACACTCCCACAGGAACCAGGCGAGACCAGAGACACTTCCACAGGAACCAACAGCAACCAGCGACACTCCCACCGGAACCAGCAGAGACCAGGGGCACTCCCACAGGAACCAGCAGCAACCAGAGAAAATCCCACAGGAACCAGCAGAGACCAGGGGCACTCCTTCAGGAACCAGCAGAGACCAGTGACAGTCGCACAGGAACCAGCAGAGACCAGAGACACTTCCACAGGAATCTACAGCAACCAGAGACACTCACACAGGAACCAGCAGAGACCAGGGACACTCCCACAGGAACCAGCAGCAACCAGAGGCACTCCCACAGCAATCAGCAGAGACCAGGGAAACTCCCACAGGAACCAGCAGAGACCAGTGACAGTCCCACAGGAAAAAGCAGAGGACAGAGACACTCCCACAGGAACCAGCAGCACCAGGGACACTCCCACAGGAACAAGCAGAGACCAGGGACACTCCCACAGGAACCAGCAGAGACCAGGGACACTCCCACAGGAACCAGCAGAGACGAGTGAAAGCCCCACAGATACCAGCAGAGGACGGATACACTCCACAGGTACCAAAAGAGACCAGAGACTCTCCCACAGGAACCAGCAGCAATCAAAGACACTCCCACAGGAACCAACAGAGACCAGAGACACGCCCTCAGGAAGCAGCAGAGACCAGGGACACTCCCACAGGAAGCAGCAGTGACCAGGGAAAATCCCACAGTAACCAGCAGAGTCCAGTGACAGTGCCACAGGAACCAGCAGAGACCAGAACCACTCCACAGGAACCAACAGAGACCAGAGACACTCCCACAGGAACCAGTAGCAATCAAAGACACTTCCACAGGAACCAACAGACCGGAGAAACTCCCACAGGAACCAACAGAGACCAGGGCCACTCCCACATGAAACGGCAGAGACCAGATACACTCCTACAGGAACCAGCAGAGACCAGTGACAGTCCCACAGGAACCAACAGAGACCGGAGACACTCCCCCAGGAACCAGCAGCAATCAGAGACACTCCTACAGGAACCAACAAAGACCAGAGACTCTCCCACAGGAACCAAGAGCAATCAGAGAAACTCCCACAGGAGCCAATAGCAATCAGAGACTCTCCCACAGGAACCAAAAGTGCCCTGAGACACTCCCACAGGAACCAGCAGAGACCACAGACACTCCCACAGGAACCAACAGCAATCAGAGACATTCCCACAGGAAGCAACAGCAATCAGTGACACTCCCACAGGAACCAGCGGTGGCCGCAGACACTCCCACAGGAACCAGCAGCGACCAGAGAAACTCCCACAGGAACCAGCATTGAACAGTGACACTCACACAGGTACCGGCAGTGGCCAGAGAAACTCCCACAGGAACCAACAGCAATCAGAGAGACTCCCACAGGAACCAGCAGAGACCGGAGACACTCCCACAGGAACCAGGCGAGACCAGAGACACTTCCACAGGAACCAAGAGCAACCAGCGACACTCCCACCGGAACCAGCAGAGACCAGGGGCACTCCCACAGGAACCAGCAGCAACCAGAGAAAATCCCACAGGAACCAGCAGAGACCAGGGGCACTCCTTCAGGAACCAGCAGAGACCAGTGACAGTCGCACAGGAACCAGCAGAGACCAGAGACACTTCCACAGGAATCTACAGCAACCAGAGACACTCACACAGGAACCAGCAGAGACCAGGGACACTCCCACAGGAACCAGCAGCAACTAGAGACACTCCCACAGCAATCAGTAGAGACCAGGGAAACTCCCACAGGAACCAGCAGAGACCAGTGACAGTCCCACAGGAAAAAGCAGAGGACAGAGACACTCCCACAGGAACCAACAGAGACCAGAGACAATCCCATAGGAACCAGCAGAAACCAGAGACACTCCCACAGGAACCAACAGCAATCAGAAACACCCCCACTGGAACCAGCAGAGACCAGAGACACTCCTACAGGAACCAGTAGTGGCCAGAGAAACTCCGACAGGAAAATGCAGCGACCAGAGACACTCGTACAGGAACCAGCAGTGGCCAGAGACACTCCCACAGGAACCAAGAGAGACCAGAGACACTCCCACAGGAACCAACAGCAACCAGAGACACTACCACAGGAACCATCAGCACCAGGGACACTCCCACTGGAACCTGCAGCAACCTGAGACACTCACACAGGAACAAGCAGAGACCAGGGACACTCCCACAGGAACCAGCAGAGACCAGGGACACTCCCACAGCAACCAGCAGAGACCAGTGACAGTCCCACAGGAACCAGCAGAGGACGGAGACACTCCACAGGAACCAACAGAGACCAGAGACTCTCCCACAGGAAACAGCAGCAATCAAAGACACTCCCACAGGAACCAGCAGAGACCACAGACACTCCCACAGGAACCAACAGCAATCAGAGACACTCCCACAGGAACCAACAGCAATCAGTGACACTCCCACAGGAACCAGCGGTGTCCGCAGACACTCCCACAGGAACCAGCAGCGACCAGAGAAACTCCCACAGGAAACAGCATTGAACAGTGACACTCACACAGGTACCGGCAGTGGCCAGAGAAACTCCCACAGGAACCAACAGCAATCAGAGAGACTCCCACAGGAACCTGCAGAGACCGGAGACACTCCCACAGGAACCAGGCGAGACCAGAGACACTTCCACAGGAACCAAGAGCAACCAGCGACACTCCCACCGGAACCAGCAGGGACCAGGGGCACTCCCACAGGAACCAGCAGCAACCAGAGAAAATCCCACAGGAACCAGCAGAGACCAGGGGCACTCCTTCAGGAACCAGCAGAGACCAGTGACAGTCGCACAGGAACCAGCAGAGACCAGAGACACTTCCACAGGAATCTACAGCAACCAGAGACACTCACACAGGAACCAGCAGAGACCAGGGACACTCCCACAGGAACCAGCAGCAACCAGAGACACTCCCACAGCAATCAGCAGAGACCAGGGAAACTCCCACAGGAACCAACAGAGACCAGAGACAATCCCATAGGTACCAGCAGAAACCAGAGACACTCCCACAGGAACCAACAGCAATCAGAAACACCCCCACTGGAACCAGCAGAGACCAGAGACACTCCGACAGGAACCAGCAGCGGCCAGAGAAACTCCCACAGGAAATTGCAGTGACCAGAGACACTCCCACCGGAACCAGCAGTGGCCAGAGACACTCCCACAGGAACCAACAGAGACCAGAGACACTCCCACAGGAACCAACAGCAACCAGAGACACTACCACAGGAACCAGCAGCACCAGGGACATTCCCACTGGAACCAGCAGCAAACAGAGACACTCACACAGGAACAAGCAGAGACCAGGGACACTCCCACAGGAACCAGCAGAGACCAGGGACACTCCCACAGGAACCAGCAGAGACCAGCGACACTCCTACAGGACCCAGCAGTGGCCAGAGAATCTCCCACAGGAACTTGCAGCGACCAGAGACACTCCCACAGGAACCAGCAGTGGCCAGAGACACTCCCACAGGAACCAACAGAGACCAGAGACACTCCCACAGGAACGAACAGCAACCAGAGACACTCCCACAGGAACCAGCAGCACCAGGGACACTCCCACTGGAACCAGCAGCAACCAGAGACACTCCCACAGGAACAAGCAGAGACCAGGGACACTCCCACAGGAACCAGCAGAGACCAGTGACACTCCCACAGGAACCAGCAGAGACCAGTGACATCCCACAGGAACCAGCAGAGGACGGGGACACTCCACAGGAACCAACAGAGACCAGAGACTCTCCCACAGGAACCAGCAGCAATCAAAGACACTCCCACAGGAACCAAAAGAGACCAGAGACACTCCCACAGGAACCAAAAGCAACCACAGACACTCCCACAGGAACCAGCAGGACCAGGAACACTCCCACAGGAACCAGCAGCAACCAGAGACACTCCCTCAGGAACCAGCAGAGACCAGGGACACTCCCACAGGAAGCAGCAGAGACCAGGGAAAATCCCACAGTAACCAGCAGAGACGAGTGACAGTGCCACAGGAACCAGCAGAGACCAGAACCACTCCACAGGAACCAACAGAGACCAGAGACACTCCCACAGGAACCAGTAGCAATCAAAGACACTCCCACAGGAACCAACAGACCAGGGAAACTCCCAAAGGAACCAACAGAGACCAGGGCCACTCCCACAGGAACTGGCAGAGTCCAGGTACACTCCTACAGGAACCAGCAGGGACCAGTGACAGACCCACAGGAACCAGCAGAGACCAGAGACACTCCCACAGGAACCAACAGAGACCAGAGATACTCCCCCAGGAACCAGCAGCAATCAGAGACACTCCCACAGGAACCAACAAAGACCAGAGACACTCCCACAGGAACCAACTGCAATCAGAGAAACTCCCACAGGAGCCAATAGAAATCAGAGACTCTCCCACAGGAACCAAAAGTGCCCTGAGACACTCCCACAGGAACCAGCAGAGACCACAGACACTCCCACAGGAACCAACAGCAATCAGAGACACTCCCACAGGAATCAACAGCAATCAGTGACACTCCCACAGGAACCAGCGGTGGCCACAGACGCTCGCACAGGAACCAACAGCAACCAGAGACACTCCCACAGGAACCAGCAGAGACCAGAGACACTCCCACAGGAACCAGGCGAGACCAGAGACACTTCCACAGGAACCAACAGCAACCAGAGACACTCCCACCGGAACCAGCAGCAACCAGAGACACTCCCACCGGAAAATGCAGCGACCAGAGACACTCGCACAGGAACCAGCAGTGGCCAGAGACACTCCCACAGGAACCAACAGAGACCAGAGACACTCCCACAGGAACCAACAGCAACCAAAGACACTACCACAGGAGCCAGCAGCACCAGGGACAATCCCACTGGAACCTGCAGCAACCTGAGACACTCACACAGGAACAAGCAGAGACCAGTGACATCCCACAGCAACCAGCAGAGGACGGAGACACTCCACAGGAACCAACAGAGACCAGAGACTCTCCCAAAGGAACCAGCAGCAATCAAAGACACTCCCACAGGAAGCAACAGAGACCAGAGACACTCCCACAGGAACCAACAGCAACCAGAGACACTCCCACATGAACCAGCAGGACCAGTAACACTCGCACAGGAACCAGCAGCAACCAGAGACACTCCCTCAGGAACCAGCAGAGACCAGGAACACTCCCACAGGAAGCAGCAGAGACCAGGGAAAATCCCACAGTAACCAGCAGAGACCAGTGACAGTGCCACAGGAACCAGCAGAGACCAGAACCACTCCACAGGAACCAACAGAGACCAGAGACACTCCCACAGGAAGCAGTGGCAATCAAAGACACTCCCACAGGAACCAACAGACCGGAGAAACTCCTAAAGGAACCAACAGAGACCAGGGCCTCTCCCACAGGAACCGGCAGAGTCCAGGTACACTCCTACAGGAACCAGCAGAGACCAGTGACAGACCCACAGGAACCAGCAGAGACCAGAAACACTCCCACAGGAACCAACAGAGACCAGAGATACTCCCCCAGGAACCAGCAGCAATCAGAGACACTCCCACAGGAACAACAAAGACCAGAGACACTCCCACAGGAACCAACTGCAATCAGAGAAACTCCCACAGGAGCCAATAGAAATCAGAGACTCTCCCACAGGAACCAAAATTGCCCTGAGACACTCCCACAGGAACCAGCAGAGACCACAGTCACTCCCACAGGAACCAACAGCAATCAGAGACACGCCCACCGGAACCAACAGCAATCAGTGACACTCCCACAGGAACCAGCGGTGGCCACAGACGCTCGCACAGGAACCAGCAGCGACCAGAGAAACTCCCACAGGAAGCAGCAGTGAACAGTGACACTCACACAGGAACCGGCAGTGGCCAGAGACACTCCCACAGGAACCAACAGCAATCAGAGACACTCCCACAGGAACCAGCAGAGACCAGAGACACTCCCACAGGAACCAGGCGAGACCAGAGACACTTCCACAGGAACCAACAGCAACCAGAGACACTCCCACCGGAACCAGCAGAGACCAGGGGCACTCCCACAGGAACCAGCAGCAACCAGAGAAACTCCCACAGGAACCAGCAGAGACCAGTGGCACTCCTTCAGGAACCAGCAGAGACCAGTGACAGTCGCACAGGAACCAGCAGAGACCAGAGACACTTCCACAGGAACCAGCAGCAACCAGAGACACTCCCACAGCAATCAGCAGACACCAGGGAAACTCCCAAAGGAACCAACAGAGACCAGAGACACTCCCACAGGAACCAACAGCAACCAGAGACACTACCACAGGAACCAGCAGAGACCAGGGACACTCCCACAGGAACCAGCATTAACTAGAGACACTCCCACAGCAAGCAGCAGAGACCAGGGAAAGTCCCACAGGAACCAGCAGAGACCAGTGACAGTCCCACAGGAACCAGCAGAGGACAGAGACACTCCCACAGGAACCAACAGAGACCAGAGGCAATCCCATACGAACCAGCAGAGGACAGAGACACTCCCACAGGAACCAGCAGAGACCAGGGCTACTCCCACAGGAACCAGAAGAGACCAGGTACACTCATACAGGAACCAGCAGAGACCAGTGACAGTCCCACAGGAACCAGCAGAGACCAGAGACACTCCCACTGGAACCAGCAGGGACCAGAGACACTCCCACAGGAACCGTCAGCAATCAGAAACACTCCCACAGGAACAAGCAGAGACCAGAGTCACTCCCACAGTAACCAACAGCAACCAGAGACACGCCCACAGGAACCAGCAGAGACCAGGAACACTCCCACAGGAACCAGCAGCAACCAGAGACATTCCCACAGCAAGCAGCAGAGACCAGGGAAACTCCCACAGGAACCAGCAGAGACCAGTGACAGTCCCACAGGAACCAACAAAGGACAGAGACACTCCCACAGGAACCAACAGAGCCCAGAGACAATCCCATAGGAACCAGCAGAAACCAGAAACACTCCCACTGGAACCAACAGCAATCAGAGACACTCCCACTGGAACCAGCAGAGACCAGAGACACTCCCACAGGAACCAACAGCAACCAGAGAAACTCCCACAGGAACCAGCAGAGACCAGGGGCACTCCTTCAGGAACCAGCAGAGACCAGTGACAGTCGCACAGGAACCAGCAGAGACCAGAGACACTTCCACAGGAACCAGCAGCAACCAGAGACACTCCCACAGCAATCAGCAGACACCAGGGAAACTCCCAAAAGAGCCAACAGAGACCAGAGACACTCCCACAGGAACCAACAGCAATGAGAGAAACTCCCACAGGAGCCAATAGCAATCAGAGTCTCTCCCACAGGAACCAAAAGTGCCCTGAGACACTCCCACAGGAACCAGCAGAGACCACAGACACTCCCACAGGAACCAACAGCAATCTGAAACACTCCCACAGGAACCAACAGCAATCAGTGACACTCCCACAGGAACCAGCGGTGGCCACAGATGCTCGCACAGGAACCAGCAGCGACCAGAGAAACTCCCACAGGAACCAGCAGTGAACAGTGACACTCACACAGGAACTGGCAGTGGCCAGAGACACTCCCACAGGAACCAACAGCAATCAGAGACACTCCCACAGGAACCAGCAGAGACCAGAGACACTCCCACAGGAACCAGGCGAGACCAGAGACACTTCCACAGGAACCAACAGCAACCAGAGACACTCCCACCGGAACCAGCAGAGACCAGGGGCACTCCCACAGGAACCAGCAGCAACCAGAGAAACTCCCACAGGAACCAGCAGAGACCAGGGGCACTCCGTCAGGAACCAGCAGAGACCAGTGACAGTCGCACAGGAACCAGCAGCAACCAGAGACACTCCCACAGCAATCAGCAGACACCAGGGAAACTCCCAAAAGAACCAACAGAGACCAGAGACACTCCCACAGGAACCAACAGCAATGAGAGAAACTCCCACAGGAGCCAATAGCAATCAGAGTCTCTCCCACAGGAACCAAAAGTGCCCTGAGACACTCCCACAGGAACCAGCAGAGACCACAGACACTCCCACAGGAACCAACAGCAATCTGAAACACTCCCACAGGAACCAACAGCAATCAGTGACACTCCCACAGGAACCAGCGGTGGCCACAGATGCTCGCACAGGAACCAGCAGCGACCAGAGAAACTCCCACAGGAACCAGCAGTGAACAGTGACACTCACACAGGAACTGGCAGTGGCCAGAGACACTCCCACAGGAACCAACAGCAATCAGAGACACTCCCACAGGAACCAGCAGAGACCAGAGACACTCCCACAGGAACCAGGCGAGACCAGAGACACTTCCACAGGAACCAACAGCAACCAGAGACACTCCCACCGGAACCAGCAGAGACCAGGGGCACTCCCACAGGAACCAGCAGCAACCAGAGAAACTCCCACAGGAACCAGCAGAGACCAGGGGCACTCCGTCAGGAACCAGCAGAGACCAGTGACAGTCGCACAGGAACCAGCAGAGACCAGAGACACTTCCACAGGAACCAGCGGAGACCAGGGACACTCCCACAGGAACCAGCAGCAACCAGAGACACTCCCACAGGAACCAACAGCAATGAGAGAAACTCCCACAGGAGCCAATAGCAATCAGAGTCTCTCCCACAGGAACCAAAAGTGCCCTGAGACACTCCCACAGGAACCAGCAGAGACCACAGACACTCCCACAGGAACCAACAGCAATCTGAAACATTCCCACAGGAACCAACAGCAATCAGTGACACTCCCACAGGAACCAGCGGTGGCCACAGATGCTTGCACAGGAACCAGCAGCGACCAGAGAAACTCCCACAGGAACCAGCAGTGAACAGTGACACTCACACAGGAACTGGCAGTGGCCAGAGACACTCCCACAGGAACCAGCAGAGACCAGAGACACTCCCACAGGAACCAGGCGAGACCAGAGACACTTCCACAGGAACCAAGAGCAACCAGCGACACTCCCACCGGAACCAGCAGAGACCAGGGGCACTCCCACAGGAACCAGCAGCAACCAGAGAAACTCCCACAGGAACCAGCAGAGACCAGGGGCACTCCGTCAGGAACCAGCAGAGACCAGTGACAGTCGCACAGGAACCAGCAGAGACCAGAGACACTTCCACAGGAACCAACAGCAACCAGAGACACTCCCACAGGAACCAGCGGAGACCAGGGACACTCCCACAGGAACCAGCAGCAACCAGAGACACTCCCACAGCAAGCAGCAGAGACCAGGGCTACTCCCACAGGAACCCGAAGAGACCAGGTACACTCATACAGGAACCAGCAGAGACCAGTGACAGTCCCACAGGAACCAGCAGAGACCAGAGACACTCCCACTGGAACCAGCAGAGACCAGAGACACTCCCACAGGAACCGTCAGCAATGTGAAGCACTCCCACAGGAACAAGCAGAGACCAGAGTCACTCCCACAGTAACCAACAGCAACCAGAGACACGCCCACAGGAACCAGCTGAGACCAGGAACACTCCCACAGGATCCAGCAGCAACCAGAGACTTTCCCACAGCAAGCAGCAGAGACCAGGGAAACTCCCACAGGACCCAGCAGAGACCAGTGACAGTCCCACAGGAACCAGCAGAGGACAGAGACACTCCCACAGGAACCAACAGAGACCAGAGACAATCCCATAGGAACCAGCAGAAACCAGAGACACTCCCACAGGAAACAAAAGCAATCAGAGACACTCCCACTGGAACCGGCAGAGACCAGAGACACTCCCACAGGAACCAACAGCAATCAGAGACAATCCCACAGGAACCAACAGCAATCAGAGACACTCCCACAGGAACCAGCAGTGGACAGAGAAAATCCCACAGAAACCTGCAGCGACCAGAGACAAGCCCACAGGAACCAACAGAGACCAGAGACACTCCCACAGGAACCAACAGCAACCAGAGACACTCCCACAGGAACCTGCAGCACCAGGGACACTCCCACTGGAACCAGCAGCAACCAGAGACACTCCCACAGGAACCAGCAGAGACCAGGGACACTCCCTCAGGAACCAGCAGAGACCAGTGACAGTCCCACAGGAACCTGCAGAGGAGGGAGACACTCCACAGGAACCAACAGAGACCAGAGACTCTCCCACAGGAACAAGCAGCAATCAAAGACACTCCCACAGGAACCAACAGAGACCAGAGACACTCCCACAGGAACCAACAGCAACCAGAGACACTCCCACAGGAACCAGCAGGACCAGGAACACTCCGACAGGAATTGGCAGCACCCAGAGACACTCCCTCAGGAACCAGCAGAGACCAGGGTCAATCCCACAGGAAACAGCAGAGACAAGGGAAAATCCCACAGTAACCAGCAGAGACCAGTGACAGTGCCACAGGAACCAGCAGAGACCAGAACCACTCCACAGGAACCAACAGAGACCAGAGACCCTCCCACTGGAACCAGTAGCAATCAAAGACAATCCCACAGGAAAAAACAGACCGGAGAAACTCCCAAAGGAACCAACAGAGACCAGGGCTACTCCCACAGGAACCAGCAGAGTCCAGGTACACTCCTACAGGAACCAGCAGAGACCAGTGACAGACCCACAGGAACCAGCAGAGACCAGAGACACTCCCACAGGAACCAACAGAGACCTGCGATACTCCCCCAGGAACCAGCAGCAATCAGAGACACACCCACAGGAACCAACAAAGACCAGAGACACTCCCACAGGAACCAGCTGCAATCAGAGAAACTCCCACAGGAGACAATAGAAATCAGAGACTCTCCCACAGGAACCAAAAGTGCCCTCAGACACTCCCACAGGAACCGGCAGAGACCACAGACACTCCCACAGGAACCAACAGCAATCAGAGACGCTCCCACAGGAACCAACAGCAATCAGTGACACTCCCACAGGAACCAGCGGTGGCCACAGACGCTCGCACAGGAACCAGCAGCGACCAGAGAAACTCCCACAGGAAGCAGAAGTGAACAGTGACACTCACACAGGAACCGGCAGTGGCCAGTGACAGTCCCACAGGAACCAACAAAGGACAGAGACACTCCCACAGGAACCAACAGAGCCCAGAGACAATCCCATAGGAACCAGCAGAAACCAGAGACAATCCCACTGGAACCAACAGCAATCAGAGACACTCCCACTGGAACCAGCAGAGACCAGAGACACTCCCACAGGAACCAACAGCAACCAGAGAAACTCCCACAGGAACCAGCAGAGACCAGGGGCACTCCTTCAGGAACCAGCAGAGACCAGTGACAGTCGCACAGGAACCAGCAGAGACCAGAGACACTTCCACAGGAACCAGCAGCAACCAGAGACACTCCCACAGCAATCAGCAGACACCAGGGAAACTCCCAAAGAACCAACAGAGACCAGAGACACTCCCACAGGAACCAACAGCAATGAGAGAAACTCCCACAGGAGCCAATAGCAATCAGAGTCTCTCCCACAGGAACCAAAAGTGCCCTGAGACACTCCCACAGGAACCAGCAGAGACCACAGACACTCCCACAGGAACCAACAGCAATCTGAAACACTCCCACAGGAACCAACAGCAATCAGTGACACTCCCACAGGAACCAGCGGTGGCCACAGATGCTCGCACAGGAACCAGCAGCGACCAGAGAAACTCCCACAGGAACCAGCAGTGAACAGTGACACTCACACAGGAACTGGCAGTGGCCAGAGACACTCCCACAGGAACCAACAGCAATCAGAGACACTCCCACAGGAACCAGCAGAGACCAGAGACACTCCCACAGGAACCAGGCGAGACCAGAGACACTTCCACAGGAACCAACAGCAACCAGAGACACTCCCACCGGAACCAGCAGAGACCAGGGGCACTCCCACAGGAACCAGCAGCAACCAGAGAAACTCCCACAGGAACCAGCAGAGACCAGGGGCACTCCGTCAGGAACCAGCAGAGACCAGTGACAGTCGCACAGGAACCAGCAGAGACCAGAGACACTTCCACAGGAACCAACAGCAACCAGAGACACTCCCACAGGAACCAGCGGAGACCAGGGACACTCCCACAGGAACCAGCAGCAACCAGAGACACTCCCACAGGAACCAACAGCAATGAGAGAAACACCCACAGGAGCCAATAGCAATCAGAGTCTCTCCCACAGGAACCAAAAGTGCCCTGAGACACTCCCACAGGAACCAGCAGAGACCACAGACACTCCCACAGGAACCAACAGCAATCTGAAACACTCCCACAGGAACCAACAGCAATCAGTGACACTCCCACAGGAACCAGCGGTGGCCACAGATGCTCGCACAGGAACCAGCAGCGACCAGAGAAACTCCCACAGGAACCAGCAGTGAACAGTGACACTCACACAGGAACTGGCAGTGGCCAGAGACACTCCCACAGGAACCAACAGCAATCAGAGACACTCCCACAGGAACCAGCAGAGACCAGAGACACTCCCACAGGAACCAGGCGAGACCAGAGACACTTCCACAGGAACCAAGAGCAACCAGCGACACTCCCACCGGAACCAGCAGAGACCAGGGGCACTCCCACAGGAACCAGCAGCAACCAGAGAAACTCCCACAGGAACCAGCAGAGACCAGGGGCACTCCGTCAGGAACCAGCAGAGACCAGTGACAGTCGCACAGGAACCAGCAGAGACCAGAGACACTTCCACAGGAACCAACAGCAACCAGAGACACTCCCACAGGAACCAGCGGAGACCAGGGACACTCCCACAGGAACCAGCAGCAACCAGAGACACTCCCACAGCAAGCAGCAGAGACCAGGGCTACTCCCACAGGAACCCGAAGAGACCAGGTAAACTCATACAGGAACCAGCAGAGACCAGTGACAGTCCCACAGGAACCAGCAGAGACCAGAGACACTCCCACTGGAACCAGCAGAGACCAGAGACACTCCCACAGGAACCGTCAGCAATGTGAAGCACTCCCACAGGAACAAGCAGAGACCAGAGTCACTCCCACAGTAACCAACAGCAACCAGAGACACGCCCACAGGAACCAGCTGAGACCAGGAACACTCCCACAGGATCCAGCAGCAACCAGAGACTTTCCCACAGCAAGCAGCAGAGACCAGGGAAACTCCCACAGGACCCAGCAGAGACCAGTGACAGTCCCACAGGAACCAGCAGAGGACAGAGACACTCCCACAGGAACCAACAGAGACCAGAGACAATCCCATAGGAACCAGCAGAAACCAGAGACACTCCCACAGGAAACAAAAGCAATCAGAGACACTCCCACTGGAACCGGCAGTGACCAGAGACACTCCCACAGGAACCAACAGCAATCAGAGACAATCCCACAGGAACCAACAGCAATCAGAGACACTCCCACAGGAACCAGCAGTGGACAGAGAAAATCCCACAGAAACCTGCAGCGACCAGAGACAAGCCCACAGGAACCAACAGAGACCAGAGACACTCCCACAGGAACCAACAGCAACCAGAGACACTCCCACAGGAACCTGCAGCACCAGGGACACACCCACTGGAACCAGCAGCAACCAGAGACACTCCCACAGGAACCAGCAGAGACCAGGGACACTCCCTCAGGAACCAGCAGAGACCAGTGACAGTCCCACAGGAACCTGCAGAGGAGGGAGACACTCCACAGGAACCAACAGAGACCAGAGACTCTCCCACAGGAACAAGCAGCAATCAAAGACACTCCCACAGGAACCAACAGAGACCAGAGACACTCCCACAGGAACCAACAGCAACCAGAGACACTCCCACAGGAACCAGCAGGACCAGGAACACTCCGACAGGAATTGGCAGCACCCAGAGACACTCCCTCAGGAACCAGCAGAGACCAGGGTCAATCCCACAGGAAACAGCAGAGACAAGGGAAAATCCCACAGTAACCAGCAGAGACCAGTGACAGTGCCACAGGAACCAGCAGAGACCAGAACCACTCCACAGGAACCAACAGAGACCAGAGACCCTCCCACTGGAACCAGTAGCAATCAAAGACAATCCCACAGGAACCAACAGACCGGAGAAACTCCCAAAGGAACCAACAGAGACCAGGGCTACTCCCACAGGAACCAGCAGAGACCAGTGACAGACCCACAGGAACCAGCAGAGACCAGAGACACTCCCACAGGAACCAACAGAGACCTGCGATACTCCCCCAGGAACCAGCAGCAATCAGAGACACACCCACAGGAACCAACAAAGACCAGAGACACTCCCACAGGAACCAGCTGCAATCAGAGAAACTCCCACAGGAGACAATAGAAATCAGAGACTCTCCCACAGGAACCAAAAGTGCCCTCAGACACTCCCACAGGAACCGGCAGAGACCACAGACACTCCCACAGGAACCAACAGCAATCAGAGACACTCCCACAGGAACCAACAGCAATCAGTGACACTCCCACAGGAACCAGCGGTGGCCACAGACGCTCGCACAGGAACCAGCAGCGACCAGAGAAACTCCCACAGGAAGCAGAAGTGAACAGTGACACTCACACAGGAACCGGCAGTGGCCAGAGACACTCCCACAGGAACCAACAGCAATCAGAGACACTCCCACAGGAACCAGCAGAGACCAGAGACACTCCCACAGGAACCAGGCGAGACCAGAGACACTTCCACAGGAACCAACAGCAACCAGAGACACTCCCACCGGAACCAGCAGAGACCAGGGGCACTCCCACAGGAACCAGCAGCAACCAGAGAAACTCCCACAGGAACCAGCAGAGACCAGGGGCACTCCATCAGGAACCAGCAGAGACCAGTGACAGTCGCACAGGAACCAGCAGAGACCAGAGACACTTCCACAGGAACCAACAGCAACCAGAGACACTCCCACAGGAACCAGCGGAGACCAGGGACACTCCCACAGGAACCAGCAGCAACCAGAGACACTCCCACAGCAAGCAGCAGAGACCAGGGCTACTCCCACAGGAACCCGAAGAGACCAGGTAAACTCATACAGGAACCAGCAGAGACCAGTGACAGTCCCACAGGAACCAGCAGAGACCAGAGACACTCCCACTGGAACCAGCAGAGACCAGAGACACTCCCACAGGAACCGTCAGCAATGTGAAGCACTCCCACAGGAACAAGCAGAGACCAGAGTCACTCCCACAGTAACCAACAGCAACCAGAGACACGCCCACAGGAACCAGCTGAGACCAGGAACACTCCCACAGGATCCAGCAGCAACCAGAGACTTTCCCACAGCAAGCAGCAGAGACCAGGGAAACTCCCACAGGACCCAGCAGAGACCAGTGACAGTCCCACAGGAACCAGCAGAGGACAGAGACACTCCCACAGGAACCAACAGAGACCAGAGACAATCCCATAGGAACCAGCAGAAACCAGAGACACTCCCACAGGAAACAAAAGCAATCAGAGACACTCCCACTGGAACCGGCAGAGACCAGAGACACTCCCACAGGAACCAACAGCAATCAGAGACAATCCCACAGGAACCAACAGCAATCAGAGACACTCCCACAGGAACCAGCAGTGGACAGAGAAAATCCCACAGAAACCTGCAGCGACCAGACACAAGCCCACAGGAACCAACAGAGACCAGAGACACTCCCACAGGAACCAACAGCAACCAGAGACACTCCCACAGGAACCTGCAGCACCAGGGACACTCCCACTGGAACCAGCAGCAACCAGAGACACTCCCACAGCAAGCAGCAGAGACCAGGGACACTCCCACAGGAACCAGCAGCAACTAGAGACACTCCCACAGCAAGCAGCAGAGACCAGGGAAAGTCCCACAGGAACCAGCAGAGACCAGTGACAGTCCCACAGGAACCAGCAGAGGACAGAGACACTCCCACAGGAAACAACAGAGACCAGGGGCAATCCCATACGAACCAGCAGAGGACAGAGACACTCCCACAGGAACCAGCAGAGACCAGGGCTACTCCCACAGGAACCAGAAGAGACCAGGTACACTCATACAGGAACCAGCAGAGACCAGTGACAGTCCCACAGGAACCAGCAGAGACCAGAGACACTCCCACTGGAACCAGCAGGGACCAGAGACACTCCCACAGGAACCGTCAGCAATCAGAAACACTCCCACAGGAACAAGCAGAGACCAGAGTCACTCCCACAGTAACCAACAGTAACCAGAGACACGCACACAGGAACCAGCAGAGACCAGGAACACTCCCACAGGAACCAGCAGCAACCAGAGACATTCCCACAGCAAGCAGCAGAGACCAGGGAAACTCCCACAGGAACCAGCAGAGACCAGTGGCAGTCCCACAGGTACCAACAAAGGACAGAGACACTCCCACAGGAACCAACAGAGCCCAGAGGCAATCCCATAGGAACCAGCAGAAACCAGAGACACTCCCACAGGAACCAACAGCAATCAGAGACACTCCCACTGGAACCAGCAGAGACCAGAGACACTCCCACAGGAACCAACAGCAACCAGAGAAACTCCCACAGGAACCAGCAGAGACCAGGGGCACTCCTTCAGGAAGCAGCAGAGACCAGTGACAGTCGCACAGGAACCAGCAGAGACCAGAGACACTTCCACAGGAAACAGCAGCAACCAGAGACACTCCCACAGCAATCAGCAGACACCAGGGAAACTCCCAAAAGAACCAACAGAGACCAGAGACACTCCCACAGGAACCAACAGCAATCAGAGAAACTCCCACAGGAGCCAATAGCAATCAGAGTCTCTCCCACAGGAACCAAAAGTGCCCTGAGACACTCCCACAGGAACCAGCAGAGACCACAGACACTCCCACAGGAACCAACAGCAATCTGAAACACTCCCACAGGAACCAACAGCAATCAGTGACACTCCCACAGGAACCAGCGGTGGCCACAGACGCTCGCACAGGAACCAGCAGCGACCAGAGAAACTCCCACAGGAACCAGCAGTGAACAGTGACACTCACACAGGAACTGGCAGTGGCCAGAGACACTCCCACAGGAACCAACAGCAATCAGAGACACTCCCACAGGAACCAGCAGAGACCAGAGACACTCCCACAGGAACCAGGCGAGACCAGAGTCACTTCCACAGGAACCAACAGCAACCAGAGACACTCCCACCGGAACCAGCAGAGACCAGGGGCACTCCCACAGGAACCAGCAGCAACCAGAGAAACTCCCACAGGAACCAGCAGAGACCAGGGGCACTCCATCAGGAACCAGCAGAGACCAGTGACAGTCGCACAGGAACCAGCAGAGACCAGAGACACTTCCACAGGAACCAACAGCAACCAGAGACACTCCCACAGGAACCAGCGGAGACCAGGGACACTCCCACAGGAACCAACAGCAACCAGAGACACTCCCACAGCAAGCAGCAGAGACCAGGGCTTCTCCCACAGGAACCCGAAGAGACCAGGTACACTCATACAGGAACCAGCAGAGACCAGTGACAGTCCCACAGGAACCAGCAGAGACCAGAGACACTCCCACTGGAACCAGCAGAGACCAGAGACACTCCCACAGGAACCGTCAGCAATGTGAAGCACTCCCACAGGAACAAGCAGAGACCAGAGTCACTCCCACAGTAACCAACAGCAACCAGAGACACGCCCACAGGAACCAGCTGAGACCAGGAACACTCCCACAGGATCCAGCAGCAACCAGAGACTTTCCCACAGCAAGCAGCAGAGACCAGGGAAACTCCCACAGGACCCAGCAGAGACCAGTGACAGTCCCACAGGAACCAGCAGAGGACAGAGACACTCCCACAGGAACCAACAGAGACCAGAGACAATCCCATAGGAACCAGCAGAAACCAGAGACACTCCCACAGGAAACAAAAGCAATCAGAGACACTCCCACTGGAACCGGCAGAGACCAGAGACACTCCCACAGGAACCAACAGCAATCAGAGACAATCCCACAGGAACCAACAGCAATCAGAGACACTCCCACAGGAACCAGCAGTGGACAGAGAAAATCCCACAGAAACCTGCAGCGACCAGAGACAAGCCCACAGGAACCAACAGAGACCAGTGACAGTCCCACAGGAACCAGCAGAGACCAGAGACACTCCCACTGGAACCAGCAGAGACCAGAGACACTCCCACAGGAACCGTCAGCAATGTGAAGCACTCCCACAGGAACAAGCAGAGACCAGAGTCACTCCCACAGTAACCAACAGCAACCAGAGACACGCCCACAGGAACCAGCTGAGACCAGGAACACTCCCACAGGATCCAGCAGCAACCAGAGACTTTCCCACAGCAAGCAGCAGAGACCAGGGAAACTCCCACAGGACCCAGCAGAGACCAGTGACAGTCCCACAGGAACCAGCAGAGGACAGAGACACTCCCACAGGAACCAACAGAGACCAGAGACAATCCCATAGGAACCAGCAGAAACCAGAGACACTCCCACAGGAAACAAAAGCAATCAGAGACACTCCCACTGGAACCGGCAGTGACCAGAGACACTCCCACAGGAACCAACAGCAATCAGAGACAATCCTACAGGAACCAACAGCAATCAGAGACACTCCCACAGGAACCAGCAGTGGCCAGAGAAAATCCCACAGGAACCTGCAGCGACCAGAGACAAGCCCACAGGAACCAACAGAGACCAGAGACACTCCCACAGGAACCAACAGCAACCAGAGACACTCCCACAGGAACCTGCAGCACCAGGGACACACCCACTGGAACCAGCAGCAACCAGAGACACTCCCACAGGAACCAGCAGAGACCAGGGACACTCCCTCAGGAACCAGCAGAGACCAGTGACAGTCCCACAGGAACCTGCAGAGGAGGGAGACACTCCACAGGAACCAACAGAGACCAGAGACTCTCCCACAGGAACAAGCAGCAATCAAAGACACTCCCACAGGAACCAACAGAGACCAGAGACACTCCCACAGGAACCAACAGCAACCAGAGACACTCCCACAGGAACCAGCAGGACCAGGAACACTCCGACAGGAATTGGCAGCACCCAGAGACACTCCCTCAGGAACCAGCAGAGACCAGGGTCAATCCCACAGGAAACAGCAGAGACAAGGGAAAATCCCACAGTAACCAGCAGAGACCAGTGACAGTGCCACAGGAACCAGCAGAGACCAGAACCACTCCACAGGAACCAACAGAGACCAGAGACACTCCCACAGGAACCAGTAGCAATCAAAGACACTTCCACAGGAACCAACAGACCGGAGAAACTCTCAAAGGAAACAACAGAGACCAGGGCCACTCCCACAGGAACCAGCAGAGACCAGTGACAGACCCACAGGAACCAGCAGAGACCAGAGACACTCCCACAGGAACCAACAGAGACCAGAGATACTCCCCCAGGAACCAGCAGCAATCAGAACCACTCCACAGGAACCAACAAAGACCAGAGACACTCCCACAGGAACCAAGCTGCAATCAGAGAAACTCCCACAGGAGCCAATAGAAATCAGAGACTCTCCCACAGGAACCAAAAGTGCCCTGAGACACTCCCACAGGAACCAGGCAGAGACCACAGACACTCCCACAGGAACCAACAGCAATCAGAGACACTCCCACAGGAACCAACAGCAATCAGTGACACTCCCACAGGAACCAGCGGTGGCCACAGACGCTCGCACAGGAACCAGCAGCGACCAGAGAAACTCCCACAGGAAGCAGCAGTGAACAGTGACACTCACACAGGAACCGGCAGTGGCCAGAGACACTCCCACAGGAACCAACAGCAATCAGAGACACTCCCACAGGAACCAGCAGAGACCAGAGACACTCCCACAGGAACCAGGCGAGACCAGAGACACTTCCACAGGAACCAACAGCAACCAGAGACACTCCCACCGGAACCAGCAGAGACCAGGGGCACTCCCACAGGAACCAGCAGCAACCAGAGAAACTCCCACAGGAACCAGCAGAGACCAGGGGCACTCCATCAGGAACCAGCAGAGACCAGTGACAGTCGCACAGGAACCAGCAGAGACCAGAGACACTTCCACAGGAACCAACAGCAACCAGAGACACTCCCACAGGAACCAGCGGAGACCAGGGACACTCCCACAGGAACCAGCAGCAACCAGAGACACTCCCACAGCAAGCAGCAGAGACCAGGGCTACTCCCACAGGAACCCGAAGAGACCAGGTAAACTCATACAGGAACCAGCAGAGACCAGTGACAGTCCCACAGGAACCAGCAGAGACCAGAGACACTCCCACTGGAACCAGCAGAGACCAGAGACACTCCCACAGGAACCGTCAGCAATGTGAAGCACTCCCACAGGAACAAGCAGAGACCAGAGTCACTCCCACAGTAACCAACAGCAACCAGAGACACGCCCACAGGAACCAGCTGAGACCAGGAACACTCCCACAGGATCCAGCAGCAACCAGAGACTTTCCCACAGCAAGCAGCAGAGACCAGGGAAACTCCCACAGGACCCAGCAGAGACCAGTGACAGTCCCACAGGAACCAGCAGAGGACAGAGACACTCCCACAGGAACCAACAGAGACCAGAGACAATCCCATAGGAACCAGCAGAAACCAGAGACACTCCCACAGGAAACAAAAGCAATCAGAGACACTCCCACTGGAACCGGCAGAGACCAGAGACACTCCCACAGGAACCAACAGCAATCAGAGACAATCCCACAGGAACCAACAGCAATCAGAGACACTCCCACAGGAACCAGCAGTGGACAGAGAAAATCCCACAGAAACCTGCAGCGACCAGACACAAGCCCACAGGAACCAACAGAGACCAGAGACACTCCCACAGGAACCAACAGCAACCAGAGACACTCCCACAGGAACCTGCAGCACCAGGGACACTCCCACTGGAACCAGCAGCAACCAGAGACACTCCCACAGCAAGCAGCAGAGACCAGGGACACTCCCACAGGAACCAGCAGCAACTAGAGACACTCCCACAGCAAGCAGCAGAGACCAGGGAAAGTCCCACAGGAACCAGCAGAGACCAGTGACAGTCCCACAGGAACCAGCAGAGGACAGAGACACTCCCACAGGAAACAACAGAGACCAGGGGCAATCCCATACGAACCAGCAGAGGACAGAGACACTCCCACAGGAACCAGCAGAGACCAGGGCTACTCCCACAGGAACCAGAAGAGACCAGGTACACTCATACAGGAACCAGCAGAGACCAGTGACAGTCCCACAGGAACCAGCAGAGACCAGAGACACTCCCACTGGAACCAGCAGGGACCAGAGACACTCCCACAGGAACCGTCAGCAATCAGAAACACTCCCACAGGAACAAGCAGAGACCAGAGTCACTCCCACAGTAACCAACAGTAACCAGAGACACGCCCACAGGAACCAGCAGAGACCAGGAACACTCCCACAGGAACCAGCAGCAACCAGAGACATTCCCACAGCAAGCAGCAGAGACCAGGGAAACTCCCACAGGAACCAGCAGAGACCAGTGACAGTCCCACAGGTACCAACAAAGGACAGAGACACTCCCACAGGAACCAACAGAGCCCAGAGACAATCCCATAGGAACCAGCAGAAACCAGAGACACTCCCACAGGAACCAACAGCAATCAGAGACACTCCCACTGGAACCAGCAGAGACCAGAGACACTCCCACAGGAACCAACAGCAACCAGAGAAACTCCCACAGGAACCAGCAGAGACCAGGGGCACTCCTTCAGGAAGCAGCAGAGACCAGTGACAGTCGCACAGGAACCAGCAGAGACCAGAGACACTTCCACAGGAACCAGCAGCAACCAGAGACACTCCCACAGCAATCAGCAGACACCAGGGAAACTCCCAAAAGAACCAACAGAGACCAGAGACACTCCCACAGGAACCAACAGCAATCAGAGAAACTCCCACAGGAGCCAATAGCAATCAGAGTCTCTCCCACAGGAACCAAAAGTGCCCTGAGACACTCCCACAGGAACCAGCAGAGACCACAGACACTCCCACAGGAACCAACAGCAATCTGAAACACTCCCACAGGAACCAACAGCAATCAGTGACACTCCCACAGGAACCAGCGGTGGCCACAGACGCTCGCACAGGAACCAGCAGCGACCAGAGAAACTCCCACAGGAACCAGCAGTGAACAGTGACACTCACACAGGAACTGGCAGTGGCCAGAGACACTCCCACAGGAACCAACAGCAATCAGAGACACTCCCACAGGAACCAGCAGAGACCAGAGACACTCCCACAGGAACCAGGCGAGACCAGAGTCACTTCCACAGGAACCAACAGCAACCAGAGACACTCCCACCGGAACCAGCAGAGACCAGGGGCACTCCCACAGGAACCAGCAGCAACCAGAGAAACTCCCACAGGAACCAGCAGAGACCAGGGGCACTCCGTCAGGAACCAGCAGAGACCAGTGACAGTCGCACAGGAACCAGCAGAGACCAGAGACACTTCCACAGGAACCAACAGCAACCAGAGACACTCCCACAGGAACCAGCGGAGACCAGGGACACTCCCACAGGAACCAGCAGCAACCAGAGACACTCCCACAGCAAGCAGCAGAGACCAGGGCTACTCCCACAGGAACCCGAAGAGACCAGGTACACTCATACAGGAACCAGCAGAGACCAGTGACAGTCCCACAGGAACCAGCAGAGACCAGAGACACTCCCACTGGAACCAGCAGAGACCAGAGACACTCCCACAGGAACCGTCAGCAATGTGAAGCACTCCCACAGGAACAAGCAGAGACCAGAGTCACTCCCACAGTAACCAACAGCAACCAGAGACACGCCCACAGGAACCAGCTGAGACCAGGAACACTCCCACAGGATCCAGCAGCAACCAGAGACTTTCCCACAGCAAGCAGCAGAGACCAGGGAAACTCCCACAGGACCCAGCAGAGACCAGTGACAGTCCCACAGGAACCAGCAGAGGACAGAGACACTCCCACAGGAACCAACAGAGACCAGAGACAATCCCATAGGAACCAGCAGAAACCAGAGACACTCCCACAGGAAACAAAAGCAATCAGAGACACTCCCACTGGAACCGGCAGAGACCAGAGACACTCCCACAGGAACCAACAGCAATCAGAGACAATCCCACAGGAACCAACAGCAATCAGAGACACTCCCACAGGAACCAGCAGTGGACAGAGAAAATCCCACAGAAACCTGCAGCGACCAGAGACAAGCCCACAGGAACCAACAGAGACCAGAGACACTCCCACAGGAACCAACAGCAACCAGAGACACTCCCACAGGAACCTGCAGCACCAGGGACACTCCCACTGGAACCAGCAGCAACCAGAGACACTCCCACAGGAACCAGCAGAGACCAGGGACACTCCCTCAGGAACCAGCAGAGACCAGTGACAGTCCCACAGGAACCTGCAGAGGAGGGAGACACTCCACAGGAACCAACAGAGACCAGAGACTCTCCCACAGGAACAAGCAGCAATCAAAGACACTCCCACAGGAACCAACAGAGACCAGAGACACTCCCACAGGAACCAACAGCAACCAGAGACACTCCCACAGGAACCAGCAGGACCAGGAACACTCCGACAGGAATTGGCAGCACCCAGAGACACTCCCTCAGGAACCAGCAGAGACCAGGGTCAATCCCACAGGAAACAGCAGAGACAAGGGAAAATCCCACAGTAACCAGCAGAGACCAGTGACAGTGCCACAGGAACCAGCAGAGACCAGAACCACTCCACAGGAACCAACAGAGACCAGAGACCCTCCCACTGGAACCAGTAGCAATCAAAGACACTCCCACAGGAACCAACAGACCGGAGAAACTCCCAAAGGAACCAACAGAGACCAGGGCTACTCCCACAGGAACCGGCAGAGTCCAGGTACACTCCTACAGGAACCAGCAGAGACCAGTGACAGACCCACAGGAACCAGCAGAGACCAGAGACACTCCCACAGGAACCAACAGAGACCTGCGATACTCACCCAGGAACCAGCAGCAATCAGAGACACACCCACAGGAACCAACAAAGACCAGAGACACTCCCACAGGAACCAACTGCAATCAGAGAAACTCCCACAGGAGCCAATAGAAATCAGAGACTCTCCCACAGGAACCAAAAGTGCCCTCAGACACTCCCACAGGAACCGGCAGAGACCACAGACACTCCCACAGGAACCAACAGCAATCAGAGACACTCCCACAGGAACCAACAGCAATCAGTGACACTCCCACAGGAACCAGCGGTGGCCACAGACGCTCGCACAGGAACCAGCAGCGACCAGAGAAACTCCCACAGGAAGCAGAAGTGAACAGTGACACTCACACAGGAACCGGCAGTGGCCAGAGACACTCCCACAGGAACCAACAGCAATCAGAGACACTCCCACAGGAACCAGCAGAGACCAGAGACACTCCCACAGGAACCAGGCGAGACCAGAGACACTTCCACAGGAACCAACAGCAACCAGAGACACTCCCACCGGAACCAGCAGAGACCAGGGGCACTCCCACAGGAACCAGCAGCAACCAGAGAAACTCCCACAGGAACCAGCAGAGACCAGGGGCACTCCATCAGGAACCAGCAGAGACCAGTGACAGTCGCACAGGAACCATCAGAGACCAGAGACACTTCCACAGGAACCAACAGCAACCAGAGACACTCCCACAGGAACCAGCAGAGACCAGGGACACTCCCACAGGAACCAGCAGCAACTAGAGACACTCCCACAGCAAGCAGCAGAGACCAGGGAAAGTCCCACAGGAACCAGCAGAGACCAGTGACAGTCCCACAGGAACCAGCAGAGGACAGAGACACTCCCACAGGAAACAACAGAGACCAGAGGCAATCCCATACGAACCAGCAGAGGACAGAGACACTCCCACAGGAACCAGCAGAGACCAGGGCTACTCCCACAGGAACCAGAAGAGACCAGGTACACTCATACAGGAACCAGCAGAGACCAGTGACAGTCCCACAGGAACCAGCAGAGACCAGAGACACTCCCACTGGAACCAGCAGGGACCAGAGACACTCCCACAGGAACCGTCAGCAATCAGAAACACTCCCACAGGAACAAGCAGAGACCAGAGTCACTCCCACAGTAACCAACAGCAACCAGAGACACGCCCACAGGAACCAGCAGAGACCAGGAACACTCCCACAGGAACCAGCAGCAACCAGAGACATTCCCACAGCAAGCAGCAGAGACCAGGGAAACTCCCACAGGAACCAGCAGAGACCAGTGACAGTCCCACAGGTACCAACAAAGGACAGAGACACTCCCACAGGAACCAACAGAGCCCAGAGACAATCCCATAGGAACCAGCAGAAACCAGAGACACTCCCACAGGAACCAACAGCCATCAGAGACACTCCCACTGGAACCAGCAGAGACCAGAGACACTCCCACAGGAACCAACAGCAACCAGAGAAACTCCCACAGGAACCAGCAGAGACCAGGGGCACTCCTTCAGGAACCAGCAGAGACCAGTGACAGTCGCACAGGAACCAGCAGAGACCAGAGACACTTCCACAGGAACCAGCAGCAACCAGAGACACTCCCACAGCAATCAGCAGACACCAGGGAAACTCCCAAAAGAACCAACAGAGACCAGAGACACTCCCACAGGAACCAACAGCAATCAGAGAAACTCCCACAGGAGCCAATAGCAATCAGAGTCTCTCCCACAGTAACCAAAAGTGCCCTGAGACACTCCCACAGGAACCAGCAGAGACCACAGACACTCCCACAGGAACCAACAGCAATCTGAAACACTCCCACAGGAACCAACAGCAATCAGTGACACTCCCACAGGAACCAGCGGTGGCCACAGACGCTCGCACAGGAACCAGCAGCGACCAGAGAAACTCCCACAGGAACCAGCAGTGAACAGTGACACTCACACAGGAACTGGCAGTGGCCAGAGACACTCCCACAGGAACCAACAGCAATCAGAGACACTCCCACAGGAACCAGCAGAGACCAGAGACACTCCCACAGGAACCAGGCGAGACCAGAGTCACTCCCACAGGAACCAACAGCAATCAGAGACACTCCCACAGGAACCAGCAGAGACCAGAGACACTCCCACAGGAACCAGGCGAGACCAGAGTCACTTCCACAGGAACCAACAGCAACCAGAGACACTCCCACCGGAACCAGCAGAGACCAGGGGCACTCCCACAGGAACCAGCAGCAACCAGAGAAACTCCCACAGGAACCAGCAGAGACCAGGGGCACTCCGTCAGGAACCAGCAGAGACCAGTGACAGTCGCACAAGAACCAGCAGAGACCAGAGACACTTCCACAGGAACCAACAGCAACCAGAGACACTCCCACAGGAACCAGCGGAGACCAGGGACACTCCCACAGGAACCAGCAGCAACCAGAGACACTCCCACAGCAAGCAGCAGAGACCAGGGCTACTCCCACAGGAACCCGAAGAGACCAGGTACACTCATACAGGAACCAGCAGAGACCAGTGACAGTCCCACAGGAACCAGCAGAGACCAGAGACACTCCCACTGGAACCAGCAGAGACCAGAGACACTCCCACAGGAACCGTCAGCAATGTGAAGCACTCCCACAGGAACAAGCAGAGACCAGAGTCACTCCCACAGTAACCAACAGCAACCAGAGACACGCCCACAGGAACCAGCTGAGACCAGGAACACTCCCACAGGATCCAGCAGCAACCAGAGACTTTCCCACAGCAAGCAGCAGAGACCAGGGAAACTCCCACAGGACCCAGCAGAGACCAGTGACAGTCCCACAGGAACCAGCAGAGGACAGAGACACTCCCACAGGAACCAACAGAGACCAGAGACAATCCCATAGGAACCAGCAGAAACCAGAGACACTCCCACAGGAAACAAAAGCAATCAGAGACACTCCCACTGGAACCGGCAGAGACCAGAGACACTCCCACAGGAACCAACAGCAATCAGAGACAATCCCACAGGAACCAACAGCAATCAGAGACACTCCCACAGGAACCAGCAGAGACCAGGGCTACTCCCACAGGAACCAGAAGAGACCAGGTACACTCATACAGGAACCAGCAGAGACCAGTGACAGTCCCACAGGAACCAGCAGAGACCAGAGACACTCCCACTGGAACCAGCAGGGACCAGAGACACTCCCACAGGAACCGTCAGCAATCAGAAACACTCCCACAGGAACAAGCAGAGACCAGAGTCACTCCCACAGTAACCAACAGCAACCAGAGACACGCCCACAGGAACCAGCAGAGACCAGGAACACTCCCACAGGAACCAGCAGCAACCAGAGACATTCCCACAGCAAGCAGCAGAGACCAGGGAAACTCCCACAGGAACCAGCAGAGACCAGTGACAGTCCCACAGGTACCAACAAAGGACAGAGACACTCCCACAGGAACCAACAGAGCCCAGAGACAATCCCATAGGAACCAGCAGAAACCAGAGACACTCCCACAGGAACCAACAGCAATCAGAGACACTCCCACTGGAACCAGCAGAGACCAGAGACACTCCCACAGGAACCAACAGCAACCAGAGAAACTCCCACAGGAACCAGCAGAGACCAGGGGCACTCCTTCAGGAACCAGCAGAGACCAGTGACAGTCGCACAGGAACCAGCAGAGACCAGAGACACTTCCACAGGAACCAGCAGCAACCAGAGACACTCCCACAGCAATCAGCAGACACCAGGGAAACTCCCAAAAGAACCAACAGAGACCAGAGACACTCCCACAGGAACCAACAGCAATCAGAGAAACTCCCACAGGAGCCAATAGCAATCAGAGTCTCTCCCACAGTAACCAAAAGTGCCCTGAGACACTCCCACAGGAACCAGCAGAGACCACAGACACTCCCACAGGAACCAACAGCAATCTGAAACACTCCCACAGGAACCAACAGCAATCAGTGACACTCCCACAGGAACCAGCGGTGGCCACAGACGCTCGCACAGGAACCAGCAGCGACCAGAGAAACTCCCACAGGAACCAGCAGTGAACAGTGACACTCACACAGGAACTGGCAGTGGCCAGAGACACTCCCACAGGAACCAACAGCAATCAGAGACACTCCCACAGGAACCAGCAGAGACCAGAGACACTCCCACAGGAACCAGGCGAGACCAGAGTCACTTCCACAGGAACCAACAGCAACCAGAGACACTCCCACCGGAACCAGCAGAGACCAGGGGCACTCCCACAGGAACCAGCAGCAACCAGAGAAACTCCCACAGGAACCAGCAGAGACCAGGGGCACTCCGTCAGGAACCAGCAGAGACCAGTGACAGTCGCACAGGAACCAGCAGAGACCAGAGACACTTCCACAGGAACCAACAGCAACCAGAGACACTCCCACAGGAACCAGCGGAGACCAGGGACACTCCCACAGGAACCAGCAGCAACCAGAGACACTCCCACAGCAAGCAGCAGAGACCAGGGCTACTCCCACAGGAACCCGAAGAGACCAGGTACACTCATACAGGAACCAGCAGAGACCAGTGACAGTCCCACAGGAACCAGCAGAGACCAGAGACACTCCCACTGGAACCAGCAGAGACCAGAGACACTCCCACAGGAACCGTCAGCAATGTGAAGCACTCCCACAGGAACAAGCAGAGACCAGAGTCACTCCCACAGTAACCAACAGCAACCAGAGACACGCCCACAGGAACCAGCTGAGACCAGGAACACTCCCACAGGATCCAGCAGCAACCAGAGACTTTCCCACAGCAAGCAGCAGAGACCAGGGAAACTCCCACAGGACCCAGCAGAGACCAGTGACAGTCCCACAGGAACCAGCAGAGGACAGAGACACTCCCACAGGAACCAACAGAGACCAGAGACAATCCCATAGGAACCAGCAGAAACCAGAGACACTCCCACAGGAAACAAAAGCAATCAGAGACACTCCCACTGGAACCGGCAGAGACCAGAGACACTCCCACAGGAACCAACAGCAATCAGAGACAATCCCACAGGAACCAACAGCAATCAGAGACACTCCCACAGGAACCAGCAGTGGACAGAGAAAATCCCACAGAAACCTGCAGCGACCAGAGACAAGCCCACAGGAACCAACAGAGACCAGAGACACTCCCACAGGAACCAACAGCAACCAGAGACACTCCCACAGGAACCTGCAGCACCAGGGACACTCCCACTGGAACCAGCAGCAACCAGAGACACTCCCACAGGAACCAGCAGAGACCAGGGACACTCCCTCAGGAACCAGCAGAGACCAGTGACAGTCCCACAGGAACCTGCAGAGGAGGGAGACACTCCACAGGAACCAACAGAGACCAGAGACTCTCCCACAGGAACAAGCAGCAATCAAAGACACTCCCACAGGAACCAACAGAGACCAGAGACACTCCCACAGGAACCAACAGCAACCAGAGACACTCCCACAGGAACCAGCAGGACCAGGAACACTCCGACAGGAATTGGCAGCACCCAGAGACACTCCCTCAGGAACCAGCAGAGACCAGGGTCAATCCCACAGGAAACAGCAGAGACAAGGGAAAATCCCACAGTAACCAGCAGAGACCAGTGACAGTGCCACAGGAACCAGCAGAGACCAGAACCACTCCACAGGAACCAACAGAGACCAGAGACCCTCCCACTGGAACCAGTAGCAATCAAAGACACTCCCACAGGAACCAACAGACCGGAGAAACTCCCAAAGGAACCAACAGAGACCAGGGCTACTCCCACAGGAACCGGCAGAGTCCAGGTACACTCCTACAGGAACCAGCAGAGACCAGTGACAGACCCACAGGAACCAGCAGAGACCAGAGACACTCCCACAGGAACCAACAGAGACCTGCGATACTCACCCAGGAACCAGCAGCAATCAGAGACACACCCACAGGAACCAACAAAGACCAGAGACACTCCCACAGGAACCAACTGCAATCAGAGAAACTCCCACAGGAGCCAATAGAAATCAGAGACTCTCCCACAGGAACCAAAAGTGCCCTGAGACACTCCCACAGGAACCGGCAGAGACCACAGACACTCCCACAGGAACCAACAGCAATCAGAGACACTCCCACAGGAACCAACAGCAATCAGTGACACTCCCACAGGAACCAGCGGTGGCCACAGACGCTCGCACAGGAACCAGCAGCGACCAGAGAAACTCCCACAGGAAGCAGAAGTGAACAGTGACACTCACACAGGAACCGGCAGTGGCCAGAGACACTCCCACAGGAACCAACAGCAATCAGAGACACTCCCACAGGAACCAGCAGAGACCAGAGACACTCCCACAGGAACCAGGCGAGACCAGAGACACTTCCACAGGAACCAACAGCAACCAGAGACACTCCCACCGGAACCAGCAGAGACCAGGGGCACTCCCACAGGAACCAGCAGCAACCAGAGAAACTCCCACAGGAACCAGCAGAGACCAGGGGCACTCCATCAGGAACCAGCAGAGACCAGTGACAGTCGCACAGGAACCAGCAGAGACCAGAGACACTTCCACAGGAACCAACAGCAACCAGAGACACTCCCACAGGAACCAGCAGAGACCAGGGACACTCCCACAGGAACCAGCAGCAACTAGAGACACTCCCACAGCAAGCAGCAGAGACCAGGGAAAGTCCCACAGGAACCAGCAGAGACCAGTGACAGTCCCACAGGAACCAGCAGAGGACAGAGACACTCCCACAGGAAACAACAGAGACCAGAGGCAATCCCATACGAACCAGCAGAGGACAGAGACACTCCCACAGGAACCAGCAGAGACCAGGGCTACTCCCACAGGAACCAGAAGAGACCAGGTACACTCATACAGGAACCAGCAGAGACCAGTGACAGTCCCACAGGAACCAGCAGAGACCAGAGACACTCCCACTGGAACCAGCAGGGACCAGAGACACTCCCACAGGAACCGTCAGCAATCAGAAACACTCCCACAGGAACAAGCAGAGACCAGAGTCACTCCCACAGTAACCAACAGCAACCAGAGACACGCCCACAGGAACCAGCAGAGACCAGGAACACTCCCACAGGAACCAGCAGCAACCAGAGACATTCCCACAGCAAGCAGCAGAGACCAGGGAAACTCCCACAGGAACCAGCAGAGACCAGTGACAGTCCCACAGGTACCAACAAAGGACAGAGACACTCCCACAGGAACCAACAGAGACCAGAGACAATCCCATAGGAACCAGCAGAAACCAGAGACACTCCCACAGGAACCAACAGCAATCAGAGACACTCCCACAGGAACCAGCAGAGACCAGAGACACTCCCACAGGAACCAACAGCAACCAGAGAAACTCCCACAGGAACCAGCAGAGACCAGGGGCACTCCCACAGGAACCAGCAGAGACCAGAAAAACTCCCACAGGAACCAGCAGCAACCAGAGACACTCCCACAGCAATCAGCAGACACCAGGGAAACTCCCAAAAGAACCAACAGAGACCAGAGACACTCCCACAGGAACCAACAGCAATCAGAGAAACTCCCACAGGAGCCAATAGCAATCAGAGTCTCTCCCACAGTAACCAAAAGTGCCCTGAGACACTCCCACAGGAACCAGCAGAGACCACAGACACTCCCACAGGAACCAACAGCAATCTGAAACACTCCCACAGGAACCAACAGCAATCAGTGACACTCCCACAGGAACCAGCGGTGGCCACAGACGCTCGCACAGGAACCAGCAGCGACCAGAGAAACTCCCACAGGAACCAGCAGTGAACAGTGACACTCACACAGAAACTGGCAGTGGCCAGAGACACTCCCACAGGAACCAACAGCAATCAGAGACACTCCCACAGGAACCAGCAGAGACCAGAGACACTCCCACAGGAACCAGGCGAGACCAGAGTCACTTCCACAGGAACCAACAGCAACCAGAGACACTCCCACCGGAACCAGCAGAGACCAGGGGCACTCCCACAGGAACCAGCAGCAACCAGAGAAACTCCCACAGGAACCAGCAGAGACCAGGGGCACTCCGTCAGGAACCAGCAGAGACCAGTGACAGTCGCACAGGAACCAGCAGAGACCAGAGACACTTCCACAGGAACCAACAGCAACCAGAGACACTCCCACAGGAACCAGCGGAGACCAGGGACACTCCCACAGGAACCAGCAGCAACCAGAGACACTCCCACAGCAAGCAGCAGAGACCAGGGCTACTCCCACAGGAACCCGAAGAGACCAGGTACACTCATACAGGAACCAGCAGAGACCAGTGACAGTCCCACAGGAACCAGCAGAGACCAGAGACACTCCCACTGGAACAAGCAGAGACCAGAGACACTCCCACAGGAACCGTCAGCAATGTGAAGCACTCCCACAGGAACAAGCAGAGACCAGAGTCACTCCCACAGTAACCAACAGCAACCAGAGACACGCCCACAGGAACCAGCTGAGACCAGGAACACTCCCACAGGATCCAGCAGCAACCAGAGACTTTCCCACAGCAAGCAGCAGAGACCAGGGAAACTCCCACAGGACCCAGCAGAGACCAGTGACAGTCCCACAGGAACCAGCAGAGGACAGAGACACTCCCACAGGAACCAACAGAGACCAGAGACAATCCCATAGGAACCAGCAGAAACCAGAGACACTCCCACAGGAAACAAAAGCAATCAGAGACACTCCCACTGGAACCGGCAGAGACCAGAGACACTCCCACAGGAACCAACAGCAATCAGAGACAATCCCACAGGAACCAACAGCAATCAGAGACACTCCCACAGGAACCAGCAGTGGACAGAGAAAATCCCACAGTAACCTGCAGCGACCAGAGACAAGCCCACAGGAACCAACAGAGACCAGAGACACTCCCACAGGAACCAACAGCAACCAGAGACACTCCCACAGGAACCTGCAGCACCAGGGACACTCCCACTGGAACCAGCAGCAACCAGAGACACTCCCACAGGAACCAGCAGAGACCAGGGACACTCCCTCAGGAACCAGCAGAGACCAGTGACAGTCCCACAGGAACCTGCAGAGGAGGGAGACACTTCACAGGAACCAACAGAGACCAGAGACTCTCCCACAGGAACAAGCAGCAATCAAAGACACTCCCACAGGAACCAACAGAGACCAGAGACACTCCCACAGGAACCAACAGCAACCAGAGACACTCCCACAGGAACCAGCAGGACCAGGAACACTCCGACAGGAATTGGCAGCACCCAGAGACACTCCCTCAGGAACCAGCAGAGACCAGGGTCAATCCCACAGGAAACAGCAGAGACAAGGGAAAATCCCACAGTAACCAGCAGAGACCAGTGACAGTGCCACAGGAACCAGCAGAGACCAGAACCACTCCACAGGAACCAACAGAGACCAGAGACCCTCCCACTGGAACCAGTAGCAATCAAAGACACTCCCACAGGAACCAACAGACCGGAGAAACTCCCAAAGGAACCAACAGAGACCAGGGCTACTCCCACAGGAACCGGCAGAGTCCAGGTACACTCCTACAGGAACCAGCAGAGACCAGTGACAGACCCACAGGAACCAGCAGAGACCAGAGACACTCCCACAGGAACCAACAGAGACCTGAGATACTCCCCCAGGAACCAGCAGCAATCAGAGACACTCCCACAGGAACCAACAAAGACCAGAGACACTCCCACAGGAACCAACTGCAATCAGAGAAACTCCCACAGGAGCCAATAGAAATCAGAGACTCTCCCACAGGAACCAAAAGTGCCCTGAGACACTCCCACAGGAACCAGCAGAGACCACAGACACTCCCACAGGAACCAACAGCAATCAGAGACACTCCCACAGGAACCAACAGCAATCAGTGACACTCCCACAGGAACCAGCGGTGGCCACAGACGCTCGCACAGGAACCAGCAGCGACCAGAGAAACTCCCACAGGAAGCAACAGCAACCAGAGACACTCCCACCGGAACCAGCAGAGACCAGGGGCACTCCCACAGGAACCAGCAGCAACCAGAGAAACTCCCACAAGAACCAGCAGAGACCAGGGGCACTCCATCAGGAACCAGCAGAGACCAGTGACAGTCGCACAGGAACCAGCAGAGACCAGAGACACTTCCACAGGAACCAACAGCAACCAGAGACACTCCCACAGGAACCAGCAGAGACCAGGGACACTCCCACAGGAACCAGCAGCAACTAGAGACACTCCCACAGCAAGCAGCAGAGACCAGGGAAAGTCCCACAGGAACCAGCAGAGACCAGTGACAGTCCCACAGGAACCAGCAGAGGACAGAGACACTCCCACAGGAACCAACAGAGACCAGAGGCAATCCCATACGAACCAGCAGAGGACAGAGACACTCCCACAGGAACCAGCAGAGACCAGGGCTACTCCCACAGGAACCAGAAGAGACCAGGTACACTCATACAGGAACCAGCAGAGACCAGTGACAGTCCCACAGGAACCAGCAGAGACCAGAGACACTCCCACTGGAACCAGCAGGGACCAGAGACACTCCCACAGGAACCGTCAGCAATCAGAAACACTCCCACAGGAACAAGCAGAGACCAGAGTCACTCCCACAGTAACCAACAGCAACCAGAGACACGCCCACAGGAACCAGCAGAGACCAGGAACACTCCCACAGGAACCAGCAGCAACCAGAGACATTCCCACAGCAAGCAGCAGAGACCAGGGAAACTCCCACAGGAACCAGCAGAGACCAGTGACAGTCCCACAGGAACCAACAAAGGACAGAGACACTCCCACAGGAACCAACAGAGCCCAGAGACAATCCCATAGGAACCAGCAGAAACCAGAGACACTCCCACAGGAACCAACAGCAATCAGAGACACTCCCACTGGAACCAGCAGAGACCAGAGACACTCCCACAGGAACCAACAGCAATCAGAGACACTCCCACAGGAACCAGCAGTGGACAGAGAAAATCCCACAGAAACCTGCAGCGACCAGAGACAAGCCCACAGGAACCAACAGAGACCAGAGACACTCCCACAGGAACCAACAGCAATCAGAGAAACACCCACAGGAGCCAATAGCAATCAGAGACTCTCCCACAGGAACCAAAAGTGCCCTGAGACACTCCCACAGGAACAAGCAGAGACCACAGACACTCCCACAGGAACCAACAGCAATCAGAGACACTCCCACAGGAACCAACAGCAATCAGTGACACTCCCACAGGAACCTGCGGTGGCCACAGACACTACCACAGGAACCAGCAGCGACCAGCGAAACTCGCACAGGAACCAGCAGTGAACAGTGACACTCACACAAGAACCGGCAGTGGCCAGTTACAATCCCATAGGAACCAGCAGAAACCAGAGACACTTCCACAGGAACCAACAGAAATCAGAGACACTCCTACAGGAACCAGCAGCAACCAGTCACTCCCACAGCAAGCAGCAGAGACCAGGGAAACTCCCACAGGAACCAGCAGAGAGCAGTGACAGTCCCACAGGAACCAGCAGAGGACAGAGACACTCCCAAAGGAACCAACAGAGACCAGAGACAATCCCATAGGAACCAGCAGAGGACAGAGACACTCCTACAGGAACCAGCAGTGGCCAGATGCACTCCCACAGGAACCAACAGAGACCAGAGACACTCCCTCAGGAACCAACAGCAACCAGAGACACTCCCACAGGAACCAGCAGCACCAGGGATACTCCCACAGGACCAAGCAGAGACCAGGGACACTCCCACAGGAACCAGCAGAGACTTGGGACACTTCCACAGGAACCAGAAGAGACCAGTGACAGTCCCACAGGAACCAGCAGAGGACGGAGACACTCCACAGGAACCAACAGAGACCAGAGACTCTCCCACAGGAACCAGCATCACCAGGGACACTCCCACAGGAACCAGCAGCAACCAGAGACACTCCCACAGGAACCAACAGAGACCAGAGACAATCCCAATGGAACCAGCAGTAACCAGAGACACTCCCACAGGAACCAACAGCAATCAGAGACACTCCCACTGGAAACAGTAGAGACCAGAGACACTCCTACAGGGACCAGCAGTGGCCAGAGAATCTCCCACAGGAACCTGCAGCGACCAGAGCCACTCCCACAGGAACCAGCAGTGGCCAGAGACACTCCCACAGGAACCAACAGAGACCAGAGACACTCCCACAGGAACCAACAGAGAACTGGGACACTTCCACAGGAACCAGCAGAGACCAGTGACAGTCCAACAGGAACCAGTAGAGGACGGAGACACTCCACAGGAACCAACAGAGACCAGAGACTCTCCCACAGGAACCAGCAGCACCAGGGACACTCCCACTGGAACCAGCAGCAACCAGAGACACTCCCACAGGAACTAGCAGAGACCAGGGACACTCCCACAGGAACCAGCAGAGACCAGTGACACTGCCACAGGAACCAGCAGAGACCATTGACAGTCCCACAGGAACCAGCAGAGGATGGAGACACTCCACAGGAACCAACAGAGGCCAGAGACTCTCCCACAGGAACCAGCAGCAATCAAAGACACTCCCACAGGAAGCAACAGAGACCGGAGACAATCCCATAGGAACCAACAGTAACCAGAGACACTCCCACAGGAACCAACAGCAATCAGAGACACTCCCACTGGAACCAGCAGAGAACAGAGACACTCATACAGGAACCAGCAGTGGCCAGAGAAACTCCCACAGGAACCAGCAGGGACCAGTGACAGACCCACAGGAATCAGCAGAGACCAGAGACACTCCCACAGGAACCAACAGAGACCGGAGATACTACCCCAGGAACCAACAGAGACCGGAGATACTCCCCCAGGAACCAGCAGCAATCAGATAAACTCCCACAGGAACCAACAAAGACCAGAGACACTCCCACAGGAAGCAACAGCAATCAGAGTGAGTCCCACAGGAGCCAATAGCAATCAGAGACTCTCCCACAGGAACCAAAAGTGCCCTGAGACACTCCCACAGGAACAAGCAGAGACCACAGACACTCCCACAGGAACCAACAGCAATCAGAGACACTCCCACAGGAACCAACAGCAATCACTGACACTCCCACAGGAACCAGCAGCGACCAGAGAAACTCCCACAGGAACCAGCAGTGAACAGTGACACTCACACAGGAACCGGCAGTGGCCAGAGACACTCCCACAGGAACCAACAGCAATCAGATACACTCCCACAGGAACCAGCAGTGACCAGAGACACTCCCACAGGAACCAGGCGAGACCAGAGACACTTCCACAGGAACCAACAGCATCCAGAGACATTCCCACCGGAACCAGCAGAGACCAGGGGCACTCCCACAGGAACCAGCAGCAACCAGAGAAACTCCCACAGGAACCAGCAGAGACCAGGGGCACTCCGTCAGGAACCAGCAGAGACCAGTGACAATCGCACACGAACCAGCAGTGACCAGAGACACTTCCACAGGAACCAACAGCAATCAGAGACCCTCCCACTGGAACCAGCAGAGACCAGAGACACTCCCACTGGAACCAGCAGAAACCGAGACACTCCCACAGCAAGCAGCAGAGACCAGGGAAACTCCCACAGGAATCAGCAGACACCAGTGACAGTCCCACAGGAACCAGCAGAGGACAGATACACTCCCACAGGAACCAACAGAGACCCGAGACAATCCCATAGGAACCCGCAGAAACCAGAGACACTCCCACAGGAACCAACAGCAATCAGAGATCCTCCCACTGGAACCAGCAGAGACCAGAGACACTCCTACAGGAACCAGCAGTGGCCAGAGAAACTCCCACAGGAACCTACAGCGACCAGAGACACTCCCACATGAACAAGCAGTGGCCAGAGAAACTCCCACAGGAACCTACAGCGACCAGAGACACTCCCACAGGAACCAGCAGTGGCCAGAGACACTCCCACAGGCACCAACAGAGACCAGAGACATTCCCACGGGAACCAACAGCAACCAGAGACACTCCCACAGGAACCAGCAGCACCAGGGACACTCCCACTGGAACCAGCAGCTACCAGAGACACTCACACAGGAACAAGCAGAGACCAGGGACACTCCCACAGGAACCAGCAGAGACCAGTGACAGTCCCACAGGAACCAGCAGAGGACAGAGACACTCGAACAGGAACCAGCAGAGACCAGGGCCACTCCCACAGCAAGCTGCAGAGACCAGGGAAACTCCCACAGCAACCAGCAGAGACCAGTGACAGTCCCACAGGAAACAGCAGAGTACAGAGAAACTCCCACAGGAACCAGTAGTGAACAGTGACATTCACACAGGAACCAGCAGAGACCAGAGAGAATCCCATAGGAACCAGCAGACGACAGAGACACTCCCACAGGAACCAGCAGAGACCAGGGCCACTCCCACAGCCAGCAGCAGAGAACAGGGAAACTCCCACAGCAACCAGCAGAGACCAGTGACAGTCCCACAGGAACCAGCAGCGACCAGAGAAACTCCCACAGGAACCAGTAGTGAACAGTGACATTCACACAGGAACCAGCAGAGACCAGAGACAATCCCATAGGAACCAGCAGAGGAGAGAGACACTCCCACAGGAACCAGCAGAGACAAGGGCCACTCCCACAGGAAGCAGCAGAGACCAGTAACAGTCCCACAGGAACCAGCAGAGACCAGAGACTCTCCCACTGGAACCAGCAGAGACCAGAAACACTCCCACAGGAACTGTCAGCAATCAGAAACACTCCCACAGGAACCAGCAGAGACCAGATACACTCCCACAGGAACCAGGCGAGACCAGAGACACTTCCACAGGAACCAACAGCAACCAGAGACACTCCCACCGGAACCAGCAGAGACCAGGGGCCCTCCCACAGGAACCAGCAGCAACCAGAGAAACTCCCACAGGAACCAGCAGAGACCAGGGGCACTCCTTCAGGAACCAGCAGAGACCAGTGACAGTCACACAGGAACCAGCAGAGACTAGAGACACTTCCACAGGAACCAACAGCAACCAGAGACACTCCCACAGGAACCAGCAGAGACCAGGGACACTCCCACAGGAACCATCAGCAACCAGAGACACTCCCACAGCAAGCAACAGAGACCAGGGAAACTCCCACAGGAACCAGCAGAGACCAGTGACAGTCCCACAGGAACCAGCAGAGGACAGAGACACTCCCACAGGAACCAACAGAGACCAGAGACAATCCCATAGGAACCAGCAGAGGATAGAGACACTCCCACTGGAACCAGCAGAGACCAGGGCCACTCCTACAGTAACCAGCAGAGACCAGGTACACTCCTACAGGAACCAGCGGAGACCAGTGACTGTCCCACAGGAACCAGCAGAGACCAGAGACACTCCCACTGGAACCAGCAGAGACCAGCGACACTCCCACAGGAACCGTCAGCAATCAGAAACACTCCCACAGGAACCAGCAGAGACCAGAGTCACTCCCACAGTAAACAACAGCAACCAGAGACACGCCCACAGGAACCAGCAGAGACCAGGGAAACTCCCACAGGAACCAGCAGCAACCAGAGACACTCCCACAGCAAGCAGCAGAGACCAGGGTAAGTCCCACAGGAACCAGCAGAGACCAGTGACAGTCCCACAGGAACCAGCAGAGGACAGAGACACTCCCACAGGAACCAACAGAGAACAGAAACAATCCCATAGGAACCAGCAGAAACCAGAGACACTCCCACAGGAACCAACAGCAATCAGAGACACTCCCACTGGAACCAGCAGAGACCAGAGACACTCCCACAGGAACCAACAGCAATCAGAGACAATCACACAGGAACCAACAGCAATGAGAGACACTCCCACAGGAACCAGCAGCGGCCACGAAAATCCCATAGGAACCTGCAGCGACCAGAGACAAGCCCACAGGAACCAACAGCAATCAGAGAAACTCCCACAGGAGCCAATAGCAATCAGAGACTCTCCCACAGAAAACAAAAGTGCCCTGAGACACTCCCACAGGAACCAGCAGAGACCACAGGCACTCCCACAGGAACCAACAGCAATCAGAGACACTCCCACAGGACCCAACAGCAATCAGTGACACTCCCACAGGAAACAGCGGTGGCCACAGACAATCCCACAGGAACCAGCAGCGACCAGAGAAACTCCCACAGGAACCAGCAGTGAACAGTGACACTCACACAGGAACCGGCAGTGGTCAGAGACACTCCCACAGGAACCAACAGCAATCAGAGACACTCACACAGGAACCAGCAGAGACCAGAGACACTCCCACAGGAACCAGGCGAGACCAGAGACACTTCCACAGGATCCAACAGCAACCAGAGACACTCCCACCGGAACCAGCAGAGACCAGGGGCACTCCCACAGGATCCAGCAGCAACCAGAGAAACTCCCACAGGAACCAGCAGAGACCAGGGGCACTCCTTCAGGAACCTGCAGAGACCAGTGACAGTCGAACAGGAACCAGCAGAGACCAGAGACACTTCCACAGGAACCAGCAGCAACCAGAGACACTCCCACAGGAACCAGCAGAGACCAGGGACACTCCCACAGGAACCAGCAGCAACCAGAGACACTCCCACAGCAAGCAGCAGAGACCAGGGAAACTCCCACAGGAACCAGCAGAGACCAGTGACAGACCCACAGGAACAAGCAGAGGAGAGAGACACTCCCACAGGAACCAACAGAGACCAGAGACAATCCCATAGGAACCAGCAGAAACCAGAGACACTCCCACAGGAAGCAACAGCAATCAGAGACACTCCCACTGGAAACAGCAGAGACCAGAGCCACTCCCACAGGAACCAGCAGTGGCCCCAGACACTCCCACAGGAACCAACAGAGACCAGAGACACTCCCACAGGAACCAGCAGCACCAGGGACACTCCCACAGGAACAAGCAGAGACCAGGGACACTCCCACAGGAACCAGCAGAGACCTGGGACACTCCCACAGGAACCAGCAGAGACGAGTGACAGCCCCACAGATACCAGCAGACGACGGATACACTCCACAGGAACCAAAAGAGACCAGAGACTCTCCCACAGGAACCAGCAGCAATCAAAGACACTCCCACAGGAACCAACAGAGACCAGAGACACTCCCTCAGGAACCAGCAGAGACCAGGGACACTCCCACAGGAAGCAGCAGTGACCAGGGAAAATCCCACAGTAACCAGCAGAGTCCAGTGACAGTGCCACAGGAACCAGCAGAGACCAGAACCACTCCACAGGAACCAACAGAGACCAGAGAATCTCCCACAGGAACCAGTAGCAATCAAAGACACTTCCACAGGAAACAACAGACCGGAGAAACTCCCACAGGAACCAACAGAGACCAGGGCCACTCCCACAGGAAACGGCAGAGACCAGATACACTCCTACAGGAATCAGCAGAGACCAGTGACAGTCCCACAGGAACCAGTAGAGACCTGCGACACTCCCACAGGAACCAACAGAGACCGGAGACACTCCCCCAGGAACCAGCAGCAATCTGAGACACTCCCACAGGAATCAACAAAGACCAGAGACACTCCCACAGGAACCAAGAGCAATCAGAGAAACTCCCACAGGAGCCAATAGCAATCAGAGACTCTCCCACAGGAACCAAAAGTGCCCTGAGACACTCCCACAGGAACCAGCAGAGACCACAGACACTCCCACAGGAACCAACAGCAATCAGAGACACTCCCACAGGAACCAACAGCAATCAGTGGCACTCCCACAGGAACCAGCGGTGGCCACAGACACTCCCACAGGAACCAGCAGCGACCAGAGAAACTCCCACAGGAACCAGCATTGAACAGTGACACTCACACAGGTACCGGCAGTGGCCAGAGAAACTCCCACAGGAACCAACAGCAATCAGAGAGAATCCCACAGGAACCAGCAGAGACCGGAGACACTCCCACAGGAACCAGGCGAGACCAGAGACACTTCCACAGGAACCAACAGCAACCAGCGACACTCCCACCGGAACCAGCAGAGACCAGGGGCACTCCCACAGGAACCAGCAGCAACCAGAGAAAATCCCACAGGAACCAGCAGAGACCAGGGGCACTCCTTCAGGAACCAGCAGAGACCAGTGACAGTCGCACAGGAACCAGCAGAGACCAGAGACACTTCCACAGGAATCTACAGCAACCAGAGACACTCACACAGGAACCAGCAGAGACCAGGGACACTCCCACAGGAACCATCAGCAACCAGAGACACTCCCACAGCAATCAGCAGAGACCAGGGAAACTCGCACAGGAACCAGCAGAGACCAGTGACAGTCCCACAGGAAAAAGCAGAGGACAGAGACACTCCCACAGGAACCAACAGAGACCAGATACAATCCCATAGGAACCAGCAGAAACCAGAAACACTCCCACAGGAACCAACAGCAATCAGAAACACCCCCACTGGAACCAGCAGAGACCAGAGACACTCCTACAGGAACCAGCAGTGGCCAGAGAAACTCCGACAGGAAAATGCAGCGACCAGAGACACTCGCACAGGAACCAGCAGTGGCCAGAGACACTCCCAAAGGAACCAACAGAGACCAGAGACACTCCCACAGGAACCAACAGCAACCAGAGACACTACCACAGGAACCATCAGCACCAGGGACACTCCCACTGGAACCTGCAGCAACCTGAGACACTCACACAGGAACAAGCAGAGAGCAGGGACACTCCCACAGGAACCAGCAGAGACCAGTGACACTCCCACAGGAACCAGCAGAGACCAGTGACAGTCCCACAGGAACCAGCAGAGGACGGAGACACTCCACAGGAACCAACAGAGACCAGAGACTCTCCCACAGGAACCAGCAGCAATCAAAGACACTCCCACAGGAACCAACAGAGACCAGAGACAATCCCATAGGAACCAGCAGAAACCAGAGACACTCCCACAGGAACCAACAGCCATCGGAGACACACCCACTGAAACCAGCAGAGACCAGAGACACTCCTACAGGAACCAGCAGTGGCCAGAGAAACTCCCACAGGAACCTGCAGCGACCAGAGACACTCCCACAGGAACCAGCAGTGGCCAGAGACACTCCCACAGGAACCAACAGAGACCAGAGAAACTCCCACAGGAACCAACAGCAACCAGGGACACACCCACAGGAACCAGCAGCACCAGGGTCACTCCCACTGGAACCAGCAGCAACCAGAGACACTCCCACAGGAACCAGCAGAGGCCAGTGACACTCCCACAGGAACCAGCAGAGACCAGTGACATCCCACAGGAACCAGCAGAGGACGGAGACACTCCACAGGAACCAACAGGGACCAGAGACTCTCCCACAGGAACAAGCAGCAATCAAAGACACTCCCACAGGAACCAATAGAGACCAGAGACACTCCCACAGGAACCAACAGCAACCAGAGACACTCCCACAGGAACCAGCAGGACCAGGGACACTCCCACAGGAACCAGCAGCAACCAGAGACACTCCCTCAGGAACCAGCAGAGACAAGGGACACTCCCACAGGAAGCAGCAGAGCCCAGGGAAAATCCTCCAGTAACCAGCAGAGACCAGTGACAGTGCCACAGGAACCAGCAGAGACCAGAACCACTCCACAGGAACCAACAGAGACCAGAGACAATCCCACAGGAACCAGTAGCAATCAAAGACACTCCCACAGGAACCAACAGACCGGAGAAACTCCCAAAGGAACCGGCAGAGACCAGGTACACTCCTACAGGAACCAGCAGAGACCAGTGACTGTCCCACAGGAACCAGCAGAGACCAGAGACACTCCCACTGGAACCAGCAGAGACCAGAGACACTCCCACAGGAACCGTCAGCAATCAGAAACACTCCCACAGGAACCAGCAGAGACCAGAGTCACTCCCACAGTAACCAACAACAACCAGAGACACGCCCACAGGAACCAGCAGAGACCAGGGACACTCCCACAGGAACCAGCAGCCACCAGAGACACTCCCACAACAAGCAGCAGAGACCAGGGTAACTCCCACAGGAACCAGCAGAGACCAGTGACAGTCCCACAGGAACCAGCAGAGGACAGAGACACTCCCACAGGAACCAACAGAGAACAGAGACAATCCCATAGGAACCAGCAGAAACCAGAGACACTCCCACAGGAACCAACAGCAATCAGAGGCACTCCCACTGGAACCAGCAGAGACCAGAGACACTCCCACAGGAACCAACAGCAATCAGAGCCAATCACACAGGAACCAACAGCAATGAGAGACACTCCCACAGGAACCAGCAGCGGCCAGCGAAAATCCCATCGGAAACTGCAGCGTCCAGAGACAAGCCCACAGGAACCAACAGCAATCAGAGAAACTCCCACAGGAGCCAATAGCAATCAGAGACTCTCCCACCGAAAACAAAATTGCCCTGAGACACTCCCACAGGAACCAGCAGAGACCACAGACACTCCCACAGGAACCAACAGCAATCAGAGACACTCCCACAGGACCCAACAGCAATCAGTGACACTCCCACAGGAAACAGCGGTGGCCACAGACAATCCCACAGGAACCAGCAGCGACCAGAGAAACTCCCACAGGAACCAGCAGTGAACAGTGACACTCACACAGGAACCGGCAGTGGTCAGAGACACTCCCACAGGAACCAACAGCAATCAGAGACACTCGCACAGGAACCAGCAGAGACCAGAGACATTCCACAGGAACCAGGCGAGACCAGAGACACTTCCACAGGAACCAACAGCAACCAGAGACACTCCCACCGGAACCAGCAGAGACCAGTTGCACTCCCACAGGATCCAGCAGCAACCAGAGAAACTCCCACAGGAACCAGCAGAGACCAGGGGCACTCCTTCAGGAACCTGCAGAGACCAGTGACAGTCGCACAGGAACCAGCAGAGACCAGAGACACTTCCACAGGAACCAACAGCAACCAGAGACACTCCCACAGGAACCAGCAGAGACCAGGGACACTCCCACAGGAACCAGCAGCAACCAGAGACACTCCCACAGCAAGCAGCAGAGACCAGGGAAACTCCCACAGGAACCAGCAGAGACCATTGACCGTCCCACAGGAACAAGCAGAGGAGAGAGACACTCCCACAGGAACCAACAGAGACCAGAGACAATCCCATAGGAACCAGCAGAAACCAGAGACACTCCCACAGGAACCAACAGCAATCAGAGACACTCCCACTGGAAACAGTAGAGACCAGAGATACTCCTACAGGGACCAGCAGTGGCCAGAGAATCTCCCACAGGAACCTGCAGCGACCAGAGCCACTCCCACAGGAACCAGCAGTGGCCAGAGACACTCCCACAGGAACCAACAGAGACCAGAGACACTCCCACAGGAACCAACATCAACCAGAGACACTCCCACAGGAATCAGCAGCACCAGGGACACTCCCACAGGAACAAGCAGAGACCAGGGACACTCCCACAGGAACCAGCAGAGACCTGGGACACTCCCACAGGAACCAGTAGAGACGAGTGACAGCCCCACAGATACCAGCAGAGGACGGATACACTCCACAGGAACCAAAAGAGACCAGAGACTCTCCCACAGGAACCAGCAGCAATCAAAGACACTCCCACAGGAACCAACAGAGACCAGAGACACTCCCACAGGAACCAGCAGAGACCAGGGACACTCCCACAGGAAGCAGCAGTGACCAGGGAAAATCACACAGTAACCAGCAGAGTCCAGTGACAGTGCCACAGGAACCAGCAGAGACCAGAACCACTCCACAGGAACCAACAGAGACCAGAGACACTCCCACAGGAACCAATAGCAATCAAAGACACTTCCACAGGAACCAACAGACCGGAGAAACTCCCACAGGAACCAACAGAGACCAGGGCTACTCCCACAGGAACCGGCAGAGACCAGATACACTCATACAGGAACCAGCAGAGACCAGTGACAGTCCCACAGGAACCAACAGAGACCGGAGACACTCCACCAGGAACCAGCAGCAATCAGAGACACTCCTACAGGAACCAACAAAGACCAGAGACACTCCCACAGGAACCAAGAGCAATCAGAGAAACTCCCACAGGAGCCAATAGCAATCAGAGACTCTCCCACAGGAACCAAAAGTGCCCTGAGACACTCCCACAGGAACCAGCAGAGACCACAGACACTCCCACAGGAACCAACAGCAATCAGAGACACTCCCACAGGACCCAACAGCAATCAGTGACACTCCCACAGGAAACAGCGGTGGCCACAGACAATCCCACAGGAACCAGCAGCGACCAGAGAAACTCCCACAGGAACCAGCAGTGAACAGTGACACTCACACAGGAACCGGCAGTGGTCAGAGACACTCCCACAGGAACCAACAGCAATCAGAGACACTCGCACAGGAACCAGCAGAGACCAGAGACATTCCACAGGAACCAGGCGAGACCAGAGACACTTCCACAGGAACCAACAGCAACCAGAGACACTCCCACCGGAACCAGCAGAGACCAGTTGCACTCCCACAGGATCCAGCAGCAACCAGAGAAACTCCCACAGGAACCAGCAGAGACCAGGGGCACTCCTTCAGGAACCTGCAGAGACCAGTGACAGTCGCACAGGAACCAGCAGAGACCAGAGACACTTCCGCAGGAACCAACAGCAACCAGAGACACTCCCACAGGAACCAGCAGAGACCAGGGACACTCCCACAGGAACCAGCAGCAACCAGAGACACTCCCACAGCAAGCAGCAGAGACCAGGGAAACTCCCACAGGAACCAGCAGAGACCATTGACCGTCCCACAGGAACAAGCAGAGGAGAGAGACACTCCCACAGGAACCAACAGAGACCAGAGACAATCCCATAGGAACCAGCAGAAACCAGAGACTCTCCCACAGGAACCAACAGCAATCAGAGACACTACCACTGGAAACAGTAGAGACCAGAGATACTCCTACAGGGACCAGCAGTGGCCAGAGAATCTCCCACAGGAACCTGCAGCGACCAGAGCCACTCCCACAGGAACCAGCAGTGGCCAGAGACACTCCCACAGGAACCAACAGAGACCAGAGACACTCCCACAGGAACCAACAGCAACCAGAGACACTCCCACAGGAACCAGCAGCACCAGGGACACTCCCACAGGAACAAGCAGAGACCAGGGACACTCCCACAGGAACCAGCAGAGACCTGGGACACTCCCACAGGAACCAGCAGAGACGAGTGACAGCCCCACAGATACCAGCAGAGGACGGATACACTCCACAGGAACCAAAAGAGACCAGAGACTCTCCCACAGGAACCAGCAGCAATCAAAGACACTCCCACAGGAACCAACAGAGACCAGAGACACTCCCACAGGAACCAGCAGAGACCAGGGACACTCCCACAGGAAGCAGCAGTGACCAGGGAAAATCACACAGTAACCAGCAGAGTCCAGTGACAGTGCCACAGGAACCAGCAGAGACCAGAACCACTCCACAGGAACCAACAGAGACCAGAGACACTCCCACAGGAACCAATAGCAATCAAAGACACTTCCACAGGAACCAACAGACCGGAGAAACTCCCACAGGAACCAACAGAGACCAGGGCTACTCCCACAGGAACCGGCAGAGACCAGATACACACATACAGGAACCAGCAGAGACCAGTGACAGTCCCACAGGAACCAACAGAGACCGGAGACACTCCACCAGGAACCAGCAGCAATCAGAGACACTCCTACAGGAACCAACAAAGACCAGAGACACTCCCACAGGAACCAAGAGCAATCAGAGAAACTCCCACAGGAGCCAATAGCAATCAGAGACTCTCCCACAGGAACCAAAAGTGCCCTGAGACACTCCCACAGGAACCAGCAGAGACCACAGACACTCCCACAGGAACCAACAGCAATCAGAGTCACTCCCACAGGAACCAACAGCAATCAGTGACACTCCCACAGGAACCAGCGGTGGCCGCAGACACTCCCACAGGAACCAGCAGAGACCAGGGACACTCCCACAGGAACCAGCAGCAACCAGAGACACTCCCACAGCAAGCAGCAGAGACCAGGGAAACTCCCACAGGAACCAGCAGAGACCATTGACCGTCCCACAGGAACAAGCAGAGGAGAGAGACACTCCCACAGGAACCAACAGAGACCAGAGACAATCCCATAGGAACCAGCAGAAACCAGAGACACTCCCACAGGAACCAACAGCAATCAGAGACACTCCCACTGGAAACAGTAGAGACCAGAGATACTCCTACAGGGACCAGCAGTGGCCAGAGAATCTCCCACAGGAACCTGCAGCGACCAGAGCCACTCCCACAGGAACCAGCAGTGGCCAGAAACACTCCCACAGGAACCAACAGAGACCAGAGACACTCCCACAGGAACCAACAGCAACCAGAGACACTCCCACAGGAACCAGCAGCACCAGGGACACTCCCACAGGAACAAGCAGAGACCAGGGACACTCCCACAGGAACCAGCAGAGACCTGGGACACTCCCACAGGAACCAGTAGAGACGAGTGACAGCCCCACAGATACCAGCAGAGGACGGATACACTCCACAGGAACCAAAAGAGACCAGAGACTCTCCCACAGGAACCAGCAGCAATCAAAGACACTCCCACAGGAACCAACAGAGACCAGAGACACTCCCACAGGAACCAGCAGAGACCAGGGACACTCCCACAGGAAGCAGCAGTGACCAGGGAAAATCACACAGTAACCAGCAGAGTCCAGTGACAGTGCCACAGGAACCAGCAGAGACCAGAACCACTCCACAGGAACCAACAGAGACCAGAGACACTCCCACAGGAACCAATAGCAAACAAAGACACTTCCACAGGAACCAACAGACCGGAGAAACTCCCACAGGAACCAACAGAGACCAGGGCTACTCCCACAGGAACCGGCAGAGACCAGATACACTCATACAGGAACCAGCAGAGACCAGTGACAGTCCCACAGGAACCAACAGAGACCGGAGACACTCCACCAGGAACCAGCAGCAATCAGAGACACTCCTACAGGAACCAACAAAGACCAGAGACACTCCCACAGGAACCAAGAGCAATCAGAGAAACTCCCACAGGAGCCAATAGCAATCAGAGACTCTCCCACAGGAACCAAAAGTGCCCTGAGACACTCCCACAGGAACCAGCAGAGACCACAGACACTCCCACAGGAACCAACAGCAATCAGAGACACTCCCACAGGACCCAACAGCAATCAGTGACACTCCCACAGGAAACAGCGGTGGCCACAGACAATCCCACAGGAACCAGCAGCGACCAGAGAAACTCCCACAGGAACCAGCAGTGAACAGTGACACTCACACAGGAACCGGCAGTGGTCAGAGACACTCCCACAGGAACCAACAGCAATCAGAGACACTCGCACAGGAACCAGCAGAGACCAGAGACATTCCACAGGAACCAGGCGAGACCAGAGACACTTCCACAGGAACCAACAGCAACCAGAGACACTCCCACCGGAACCAGCAGAGACCAGTTGCACTCCCACAGGATCCAGCAGCAACCAGAGAAACTCCCACAGGAACCAGCAGAGACCAGGGGCACTCCTTCAGGAACCTGCAGAGACCAGTGACAGTCGCACAGGAACCAGCAGAGACCAGAGACACTTCCGCAGGAACCAACAGCAACCAGAGACACTCCCCCAGGAACCAGCAGAGACCAGGGACACTCCCACAGGAACCAGCAGCAACCAGAGACACTCCCACAGCAAGCAGCAGAGACCAGGGAAACTCCCACAGGAACCAGCAGAGACCATTGACCGTCCCACAGGAACAAGCAGAGGAGAGAGACACTCCCACAGGAACCAACAGAGACCAGAGACAATCCCATAGGAACCAGCAGAAACCAGAGACTCTCCCACAGGAACCAACAGCAATCAGAGACACTACCACTGGAAACAGTAGAGACCAGAGATACTCCTACAGGGACCAGCAGTGGCCAGAGAATCTCCCACAGGAACCTGCAGCGACCAGAGCCACTCCCACAGGAACCAGCAGTGGCCAGAGACACTCCCACAGGAACCAACAGAGACCAGAGACACTCCCACAGGAACCAACAGCAACCAGAGACACTCCCACAGGAACCAGCAGCACCAGGGACACTCCCACAGGAACAAGCAGAGACCAGGGACACTCCCACAGGAACCAGCAGAGACCTGGGACACTCCCACAGGAACCAGCAGAGATGAGTGACAGCCCCACAGATACCAGCAGAGGACGGATACACTCCACAGGAACCAAAAGAGACCAGAGACTCTCCCACAGGAACCAGCAGCAATCAAAGACACTCCCACAGGAACCAACAGAGACCAGAGACACTCCCACAGGAACCAGCAGAGACCAGGGACACTCCCACAGGAAGCAGCAGTGACCAGGGAAAATCACACAGTAACCAGCAGAGTCCAGTGACAGTGCCACAGGAACCAGCAGAGACCAGAACCACTCCACAGGAACCAACAGAGACCAGAGACACTCCCACAGGAACCAATAGCAATCAAAGACACTTCCACAGGAACCAACAGACCGGAGAAACTCCCACAGGAACCAACAGAGACCAGGGCTACTCCCACAGGAACCGGCAGAGACCAGATACACACATACAGGAACCAGCAGAGACCAGTGACAGTCCCACAGGAACCAACAGAGACCGGAGACACTCCACCAGGAACCAGCAGCAATCAGAGACACTCCTACAGGAACCAACAAAGACCAGAGACACTCCCACAGGAACCAAGAGCAATCAGAGAAACTCCCACAGGAGCCAATAGCAATCAGAGACTCTCCCACAGGAACCAAAAGTGCCCTGAGACACTCCCACAGGAACCAGCAGAGACCACAGACACTCCCACAGGAACCAACAGCAATCAGAGTCACTCCCACAGGAACCAACAGCAATCAGTGACACTCCCACAGGAACCAGCGGTGGCCGCAGACACACCCACAGGAACCAGCAGCGACCAGAGAAACTCCCACAGGAACCAGCATTGAACAGTGACACTCACAGAGGTACCGGCAGTGGCCAGAGAAACTCCCACAGGAACCAACAGCAATCAGAGAGACTCCCACAGGAACCAGCAGAGACCGGAGACACTCCCACAGGAACCAGGCGAGACCAGAGACACTTCCACAGGAACCAACAGCAACCAGCGACACTCCCACCGGAACCAGCAGAGACCAGGGGCACTCCCACAGGAACCAGCAGCAACCAGAGAAACTCCCACAGGAACCAGCAGAGACCAGGGGCACTCCTTCAGGAACCAGCAGAGACCAGTGACAGTCGCACAGGAACCAGCAGAGACCAGAGACACTTCCACAGGAATCTACAGCAACCAGAGACACTCACACAGGAACCAGCAGAGACCAGGGACACTCCCACAGGAACCAGCAGCAACCAGAGACACTCCCACAGCAATCAGCAGAGACCAGGGAAACTCCCACAGGAACCAGCAGAGACCAGTGACAGTCCCACAGGAAAAAGCAGAGGACAGAGGCACTCCCACAGGAACCAACAGAGACCAGAGACAATCCCATAGGAACCAGCAGAAACCAGAGACACTCCCACAGGAACCAACAGCAATCAGAAACACCCCCACTGGAACCAGCAGAGACCAGAGACACTCCTACAGGAACCAGCAGTGGCCAGAGAAACTCCGACAGGAAAATGCAGCGACCAGAGACACTCGTACAGGAACCAGCAGTGGCCAGAGACACTCCCACAGGAACCAAGAGAGACCAGAGACACTCCCACAGGAACCAACAGCAACCAGAGACACTACCACAGGAACCATCAGCACCAGGGACACTCCCACTGGAACCTGCAGCAACCTGAGACACTCACACAGGAACAAGCAGAGAGCAGGGACACTCCCATAGGAACCAGCAGAGACCAGGGACACTCCCACAGGAACCAGCAGCGACCAGTGACAGTCCCACAGGAACCAGCAGAGGACGGAGACACTCCACAGGAACCAACAGAGACCAGAGACTCTCCCACAGGAACCAGCAGCAATAAAAGACACTCCCACAGGAACCAACAGAGACCAGAGACAATCCCATAGGAACCAGCAGAAACCAGAGACACTCCCACAGGAACCAAAAGCAATCAGAGACACACCCACTGAAACCAGCAGAGACCAGAGACACTCCTACAGGAACCAGCAGTGGCCAGAGAAACTCCCACAGGAACCTGCAGCGACCAGACACACTCCCACAGGAACCAGCAGTGGCCAGAGACACTCACACAGCAACCAACAGAGACCAGAGACACTCCCACAGGAACCAACAGCAACCAGAGACACACCCACAGGAACCAGCAGCACCAGGGTCACTCCCACCTGGAACGAGCAGCAACCAGAGACACTCCCACAGGAATCAGCAGAGACCTGGGACACTCCCACAGGAACAAGCAGAGGCCAGTGACACTCCCACAGGAACCAGCAGAGACCAGTGACATCCCACAGGAACCAGCAGAGGACGGAGACACTCCACAGGAGCCAACAGGGACCACAGACTCTCCCACAGGAACCAGCAGCAATCAAAGACACTCCCACAGGAACCAACAGAGACCAGAGACACTCCCACAGGAACCAACAGCAATCAGAGTGACTCCCACAAGAGCCAATAGCAATCAGAGACTCTCCCACAGGAACCAAAAGTACCCTGAGACACTCCCACAGGAACCAGCAGAGACCACAGACACTCCCACAGGAACCAACAGCAATCACTGACACTCCCACAGGAACCAGCGGTGGCCACAGACATGCCCACAGGAACCAGCAGCGACCAGAGAAACTCCCACAGGAAGCAGCAGTGAACAGTGACACTCACACAGGAACCGGCAGTGGCCAGAGACATTCCCACAGGAACCAGGCGAGACCAGAGACACTTCCACAGGAACCAACAGCAACCAGAGACACTCCCACCGGAACCAGCAGAGACCAGGGGCACACCCACAGGAACCAGCAGCAACCAGAGAAACTCCCACAGGAACCAGCAGAGACCAGGGGCACTGCGTCAGGGAACAGCAGAGACCAGTGACAATCGCACACGAACCAGCAGAGACCAGAGACGCTTCCACAGGAACCAACAGCAACCAGAGACACTCCCACAGGAACCAGCAGAGACCAGGGACACTCCCAAAGGAACCAGCAGCAACCAGAGACACTCCCACAGCAAGCAGCAGAGACCAGGGAAACTTCCACAGGAACCAGCAGAGACCAGTGACAGTCCCGCAGGAACCAGCAGAGGACAGAGACACTCCCACAGGAACCAACAGAGACCCGAGACAATCCCATAGGAACCAGCAGAAACCAGAGGCAGTCCCACAGGAACCAACAGCAATCAGAGACCCTCCCACTGGAACCAGCAGAGACCAGAGACACTCCTACAGGAACCAGCAGTGGCCAGAGAAACTCCCACAGGAACCTGCAGCGACCAGAGACACTCCCACAGGAACCAACAGAGACCAGAGACATTGCCACGGGAACAAACAGCAACAAGAGACACTCCCACAGGAACCAGCAGCACCAGGGACACTCCCACTGGAACCAGCAGCTACCAGAGACACTCCTACAGGAACAAGCAGAGACCAGGGACACTCCCACAGGAACCAGCAGAGACCAGTGACAGTCCCACAGGAACCAGCAGAGGACAGAGACACTCCCACAGGAACCAGCAGAGACCAGGGCCACTCCCACAGGAACCAGGAGAGACCAGTGACAGTCCCACAGGAACCAGCAGAGACCAGAGACACTACCTCTGGAACCAGCAGAGACCAGAAACACTCCCACAGGAACCGTCAGCAATCAGAAACACTCCCACAGGAATCAGCAGAGACCAGAGTCACTCCCACAGTAACCAACAGCAACCAGAGACACGCCCACAGGAACCAGCAGAGACCAGGGACACTCCCACAGGAACCAGCAGCAACCAGATACACTCCCACAGCAAGCAGCAGAGACCAGGGAAACTCCCACAGGAACCAGCAGAGACCAGTGACAGTCCCACAGAAACCAGCAGAGGACAGAGACCCTCACACAGGAACCAGCAGAGACCATAGACACTCCCACAGGAACCAGGCGAGACCAGAGACACTTCCACAGGAACCAACAGCAATCAGAGTCACTCCCACCGGAAACAGCATAGACCAGGGGCACTCCCACAGGATCCAGCAGCAACCAGAGAAACACCCACAGGAACCAGCAGAGACCAGGGGCACTCCTTCAGGAACCAGCAGAGACCTGGGACACTCCCACAGGAACAAGCAGAGGCCAGTGACACTCCCACAGGAACCAGCAGAGACCAGTGACATCCCACAGGAACCAGCAGAGGACGGAGACACTCCACAGGAGCCAACAGGGACCACAGACTCTCCCACAGGAACCAGCAGCAATCAAAGACACTCCCACAGGAACCAACAGAGACCAGAGACACTCCCACAGGAACCAACAGCAACCAGAGACACTCCCACAGGAACCAGCAGGACCAGGAACACTCCCACAGGAACCAGCAGCAACCAGAGACACTCCCTCAGGAACCAGCAGAGACCTGGGACACTCCCACAGGAACCAGCAGAGACCAGGGAAAATCCCACAGTAACCAGCAGAGACCAGTGACAGTGCCACAGGAACCAGCAGAGACCAGAACCACTCCACAGTAACCAACAGAGACCAGAGACACTCCCACAGGAACCAGTAGCAATGAAAGACACTCCCACAGGAACCAACAGACCAGAGAAACTCCCAAAGGAACCAACAGAGACCAGGGCCACTCCCACAGGAACCGGCAGGGGCCAGGTACACTCCTACAGGAACGAACAGAGACCAGTGACAGACCCACAGGAACCAGCAGAGACCAGAGACACTCCCACAGGAACCAACAAAGAACAGAGACACTCCCACAGGAACCAACTGCAATCAGAGAAACTCCCACAGGAGCCAATAGAAATCAGAGACTCTCCCACAGGAACCAAAAGTGCCCTGAGACACTCCCACAGGAACCAGCAGAGACCACAGACACTCCCACAGGAACCAACAGCAATCAGAGACACTCCCACAGGAATCAACAGCAATCAGTGACACTCCCACAGGAACCAGCCGTGGCCACAGACGCTCGCACAGGAACCAGCAGCAACCAGAGACACTCCCACAGGAACCAGCAGAGACCAGAGACACTCCCACAGGAACCGGGCGAGAGTAGAGACATTTCCACAGGAACCAACAGCAACCAGAGAGACTCCCACCGGAACCAGCAGAGACCAGGGGCACTCCCACAGTAACCAGCAGCAACCAGAGAAAATCCCACAGGAATTAGCAGAGACCAGGGGCACTCCTTCAGGAACCAGCAGAGACCTGTGACAGTCGCACAGGAACCAGCAGAGACCAGAGACTCTTCCACAGGAACCAGCAGCAACCAGAGACACTCCCACAGCAATCAGCAGATACCAGGGACACTCCCACAGGAACCAGCAGTAACCAGAGACACTCCCACAGGAACCAACAGAGACCAGAGACACTCCCACAGGAACCTGCAGCGACCAGAGACAAGCCCACAGGAACCAACAGAGACCAGAGACACTCCCACAGGAACCAACAGCAATCAGAGAAACTCCCACAGGAGCCAATAGCAATCAGAGACTCTCCCACAGGAACCAAAAGTGCCCTGAGACACTCCCACAGGAACCAGCAGAGACCACAGACACTCCCACAGGAACCAACAGCAATCAGAGACACTCCCACAGGAACCAACAGCAATCACTGACACGCACACAGGAACCAGCGGTGGCCACAGACGCTCGCACAGGAACCAGCAGCGACCAAAGAAACTCCCACAGGAGCCAGCAGTGAACAGTGACACTCCCACAGGAACCGGCAGTTGCCAGAGACACTCCCACAGGAACCAACAGCAATCAGAGAGACTCCCACAGGAACCAGCAGAGACCAGAGACACTCCCACAGGAACCAGGCGAGCCCAGAGACACTTCCACAGGAACCAACAGCATCCAGAGACGCTCCCACCGGAACCAGCAGAGACCAGGGGCACTCCCACAGGAACCAGCAGCAACCAGAGAAACTCCCACAGGAACCAGCAGAGACCAGGGGCACTCCGTCAGGAACCAGCAGAGACCAGTGACAGTTGCACAGGAACCAGCAGAGACCAGAGACACTTCCACAGGAACCAACAGCAACCAGAGACACTCCCACAGGAACCAGCAGAGACAAAGGACACTCCCAAAGGAACCAGCAGCAACCAGAGACACTCCCACAGCAAGCAGCTGAGACCAGGCAAACTCCCACAGGAACCAGCAGAGACCAGTGACAGTCCCACAGGAACCACCAGAGGACGGAGACACTCCACAGGAACCAACAGAGACCAGAGACTCTCCCACAGGAACCAGCAGAGAACAGTGACAGTCCCACAGGAACCACCAGAGGACGGAGACACTCCACAGGAACCAACAGAGACCAGAGACAATCCCATAGGAACCAGCAGAGGACAGAGATACTCCCACAGGAACCGGCAGAGACCAGGTACACTCCTACAGGAACCAGCAGAGACCAGTGACAGACCCACAGGAATCAGCAGAGACCAGAGACACTCCCACAGGAACCAACAGAGACCGGAGATACTCCCCCAGGAACCAACAGAGACCGGAGATACTCCCCCAGGAACCAGCAGGAATCAGAGACACTCCCACAGGAACCAACAAAGACCAGAGACACTCCCACAGGAACCAACAGCAATCAGAGTGACTCCCACAGGAGCCAATAGCAATCAGAGACTCTCCCACAGGAACCAAAAGTACCCTGAGACACTCCCACAGGAACCAGCAGAGACCACAGACACTCCCACAGGAACCAACAGCAATCACTGACACTCCCACAGGAACCAGCGGTGGCCACAGACATGCCCACAGGAACCAGCAGCGACCAGAGAAACTCCCACAGGAAGCAGCAGTGAACAGTGACACTCACACAGGAACCGGCAGTGGCCAGAGACATTCCCACAGGAACCAGGCGAGACCAGAGACACTTCCACAGGAACCAACAGCAACCAGAGACACTCCCACCGGAACCAGCAGAGACCAGGGGCACACCCACAGGAACCAGCAGCAACCAGAGAAACTCCCACAGGAACCAGCAGAGACCAGGGGCACTGCGTCAGGGACCAGCAGAGACCAGTGACAATCGCACACGTACCAGCAGAGACCAGAGACGCTTCCACAGGAACCAACAGCCACCAGAGACACTCCCACAGGAACCAGCAGAGACCAGGGACACTCCCAAAGGAACCAGCAGCAACCAGAGACACTCCCACAGCAAGCAGCAGAGTCAAGGAAACTCCCACAGGAATCAGCAGAGACCAGTGACAGTCCCGCAGGAACCAGCAGAGGACAGAGACACTCCCACAGGAACCAACAGAGACCCGAGACAATCCCATAGGAACCAGCAGAAACCAGAGGCAGTCCCACAGGAACCAACAGCAATCAGAGACCCTCCCACTGGAACCAGCAGAGACCAGAGACACTCCTACAGGAACCAGCAGTGGCCAGAGAAACTCCCACAGGAACCTGCAGCGACCAGAGACACTCCCACAGGAACCAACAGAGACCAGAGACATTGCCACGGGAACAAACAGCAACAAGAGACACTGCCACAGGAACCAGCAGCACCAGGGACACTCCCACTGGAACCAGCAGCTACCAGAGACACTCCTACAGGAACAAGCAGAGACCAGGGACACTCCCACAGGAACCAGCAGAGACCAGTGACAGTCCCACAGGAACCAGCAGAGGACAGAGACACTCCCACAGGAACCAGCAGAGACCAGGGCCACTCCCACAGGAACCAGGAGAGACCAGTGACAGTCCCACAGGAACCAGCAGAGACCAGAGACACTACCACTGGAACCAGCAGAGACCAGAAACACTCCCACAGGAACCGTCAGCAATCAGAAACACTCCCACAGGAATCAGCAGAGACCAGAGTCACTCCCACAGTAACCAACAGCAACCAGAGACACGCCCACAGGAACCAGCAGAGACCAGGGACACTCCCACAGGAACCAGCAGCAACCAGATACACTCCCACAGGAAGCAGCAGAGACCAGGGAAACTCCCACAGGAACCAGCAGAGACCAGTGACAGTCCCACAGAAACCAGCAGAGGACAGAGACCCTCACACAGGAACCAGCAGAGACCATAGACACTCCCACAGGAACCAGGCGAGACCAGAGACACTTCCACAGGAACCAACAGCAATCAGAGTCACTCCCACCGGAAACAGCATAGACCAGGGGCACTCCCACAGGATCCAGCAGCAACCAGAGAAACACCCACAGGAACCAGCAGAGACCAGGGGCACTCCTTCAGGAACCAGCAGAGACCTGGGACACTCCCACAGGAACAAGCAGAGGCCAGTGACACTCCCACAGGAACCGGCAGAGACCAGTGACATCCCACAGGAACCAGCAGAGGACGGAGACACTCCACAGGAGCCAACAGGGACCACAGACTCTCCCACAGGAACCAGCAGCAATCAAAGACACTCCCACAGGAACCAACAGAGACCAGAGACACTCCCACAGGAACCAACAGCAACCAGAGACACTCCCACAGGAACCAGCAGGACCAGGAACACTCCCACAGGAACCAGCAGCAACCAGAGACACTCCCTCAGGAACCAGCAGAGACCTGGGACACTCCCACAGGAACCAGCAGAGACCAGGGAAAATCCCACAGTAACCAGCAGAGACCAGTGACAGTGCCACAGGAACCAGCAGAGACCAGAACCACTCCACAGTAACCAACAGAGACCAGAGACACTCCCACAGGAACCAGTAGCAATGAAAGACACTCCCACAGGAACCAACAGACCAGAGAAACTCCCAAAGGAACCAACAGAGACCAGGGCCACTCCCACAGGAACCGGCAGGGGCCAGGTACACTCCTACAGGAACGAGCAGAGACCAGTGACAGACCCACAGGAACCAGCAGAGACCAGAGACACTCCCACAGGAACCAACAAAGAACAGAGACACTCCCACAGGAACCAACTGCAATCAGAGAAACTCCGACAGGAGCCAATAGAAATCAGAGACTCTCCCACAGGAACCAAAAGTGCCCTGAGACACTCCCACAGGAACCAGCAGAGACCACAGACACTCCCACAGGAACCAACAGCAATCAGAGACACTCCCACAGGAATCAACAGCAATCAGTGACACTCCCACAGGAACCAGCCGTGGCCACAGACGCTCGCACAGGAACCAACAGCAACCAGAGACACTCCCACAGGAACCAGCAGAGACCAGAGACACTCCCACAGGAACCAGGCGAGACCAGAGACACTTCCACAGGAACCAGCAGAGACCAGTGACAGTCCCGCAGGAACCAGCAGAGGACAGAGACACTCCCACAGGAACCAACAGAGACCCGAGACAATCCCATAGGAACCAGCAGAAACCAGAGGCAGTCCCACAGGAACCAACAGCAATCAGAGACCCTCCCACTGGAACCAGCAGAGACCAGAGACACTCCTACAGGAACCAGCAGTGGCCAGAGAAACTCCCACAGGAACCAACAGAGACCAGAGACATTGCCACGGGAACCAACAGCAACAAGAGACACTCCCACAGGAACCAGCAGCACCAGGGACACTCCCACTGGAACCAGCAGCTACCAGAGACACTCCTACAGGAACAAGCAGAGACCAGGGACACTCCCACAGGAACCAGCAGAGACCAGTGACAGTCCCACAGGAACCAGCAGAGGACAGAGACACTCCCACAGGAACCAGCAGAGACCAGGGCCACTCCCACAGGAACCAGGAGAGACCAGTGACAGTCCCACAGGAACCAGCAGAGACCAGAGACACTACCACTGGAACCAGCAGAGACCAGAAACACTCCCACAGGAACCGTCAGCAATCAGAAACACTCCCACAGGAATCAGCAGAGACCAGAGTCACTCCCACAGTAACCAACAGCAACCAGAGACACGCCCACAGGAACCAGCAGAGACCAGGGACACTCCCACAGGAACCAGCAGCAACCAGATACACTCCCACAGCAAGCAGCAGAGACCAGGGAAACTCCCACAGGAACCAGCAGAGACCAGTGACAGTCCCACAGAAACCAGCAGAGGACAGAGACCCTCACACAGGAACCAGCAGAGACCATAGACACTCCCACAGGAACCAGGCGAGACCAGAGACACTTCCACAGGAACCAACAGCAATCAGTGTCACTCCCACCGGAAACAGCATAGACCAGGGGCACTCCCACAGGATCCAGCAGCAACCAGAGAAACACCCACAGGAACCAGCAGAGACCAGGGGCACTCCTTCAGGAACCAGCAGAGACCAGTGACAGTCGCACAGGAACCAGCAGAGACCAGAGACACTTCCACAGGAACCAACAGCAACCAGAGACACTCCCACAGGAACCAGCAGAGACCAGGGACACTCCCACAGGAACCAGCAGCAACCAGAGACACTCCCACAGCAAGCAGCACAGACCAGGGTAACTCCCACAGGAACCAGCAGAGACCAGTGACAATGCCACAGGAACCAGCAGAGGACAGAGACACTCCCACAGGAACCTGCAGCGACAAGAGACACTCCCACAGGAAACAGCAGTGACCAGAGATACTCCCACAGGAACCAACAGCAATCAGAGACACTCCCACAGGAACCAGCAGAGACCAGAGACACTCCCACAGGAACCAGGCGAGACCAGAGACACTTCCACAGGAACCAACAGCAACCAGAGACACTCCCACCGGAACCAGCAGAGACCAGGGGCACTCCCACAGGAACCAGCAGCCACCAGAGAAAATCCCACAGGAACTAGCAGAGACCAGGGGCACTCCTTCAGGAACCAGCAGAGACCAGTGACAGTCGCACAGGAACCAGCAGAGACCAGAGACACTTCCACAGGAACCAACAGCAACCAGAGACACTCCCACAGGAACCAGCAGAGACCAGGGACACTCCCACAGGAACCAGCAGCAACCAGAGACACTCCCACAGCAAGCAGCAGAGACCAGGGAAACTCCCACAGGAACCTGCAGCGACCAGAGACAAGCCCACAGGAACCAACAGAGACCAGAGACACTCCCACAGGAACCAACAGCAATCAGAGAAACTCCCACAGGAGCCAATAGCAATCAGAGACTCTCCCACAGGAACCAACAGCAATCAGAGACACTCCCACTGGAACCTGCAGAGACCAGAGACATTCCTACAGGAACCAATAGCAATCAGAGACACTCCCACAGGAACCAACAGCAATCACTGACACGCACACAGGAACCAGCGGTGGCCACAGACGCTCGCACAGGAACCAGCAGCGACCAGAGAAACTCCCACAGGAGCCAGCAGTGAACAGTGACACTCCCACAGGAACCGGCAGTTGCCAGAGACACTCCCACAGGAACCAACAGCAATCAGAGAGACTCCCACAGGAACCAGCAGAGACCAGAGACACTCCCACAGGAACCAGGCGAGCCCAGAGACACTTCCACAGGAATCAACAGCATCCAGAGACACTCCCACCGGAACCAGCAGAGACCAGGGGCACTCCCACAGGAACCAGCAGCAACCAGAGAAACTCCCACAGGAACCAGCAGAGACCAGGGGCACTCCATCAGGAACCAGCAGAGACCAGTGACAGTTGCACAGGAACCAGCAGAGACCAGAGACACTTCCACAGGAACCAACAGCAACCAGAGACACTCCCACAGGAACCAGCAGAGACAAAGGACACTCCCAAAGGAACCAGCAGCAACCAGAGACACTCCCACAGCAAGCAGCAGAGACCAGGGAAACTTCCACAGGAACCAGCAGAGACCAGTGACAGTCCCGCAGGAACCAGCAGAGGACAGAGACACTCCCACAGGAACCAACAGAGACCCGAGACAATCCCATAGGAACCAGCAGAAACCAGAGGCAGTCCCACAGGAACCAACAGCAATCAGAGACCCTCCCACTGGAACCAGCAGAGACCAGAGACACTCCTACAGGAACCAGCAGTGGCCAGAGAAACTCCCACAGGAACCTGCAGCGACCAGAGACACTCCCACAGGAACCAACAGAGACCAGAGACATTGCCACGGGAACAAACAGCAACCAGAGACAATCCCACAGGAACCAGCAGCACCAGGGACACTCCCACTGGAACCAGCAGCTACCAGAGACACTCCTACAGGAACCAGCAGAGACCAGGGACACTCCCACAGGAACCAGCAGAGACCAGTGACAGTCCCACAGGAACCAGCAGAGGACAGAGACACTCCCACAGGAACCAGCAGAGACCAGGGCCACTCCCACAGGAACCAGGAGAGACCAGTGACAGTCCCACAGGAACCAGCAGAGACCAGAGACACTACCTCTGGAACCAGCAGAGACCAGAAACACTCCCACAGGAACCGTCAGCAATCAGAAACACTCCCACAGGAATCAGCAGAGACCAGAGTCACTCCCACAGTAACCAACAGCAACCAGAGACACGCCCACAGGAACCAGCAGAGACCAGGGACACTCCCACAGGAACCAGCAGCAACCAGATACACTCCCACAGCAAGCAGCAGAGACCAGGGAAACTCCCACAGGAACCAGCAGAGACCAGTGACAGTCCCACAGAAACCAGCAGAGGACAGAGACCCTCACACAGGAACCAGCAGAGACCATAGACACTCCCACAGGAACCAGGCGAGACCAGAGACACTTCCACAGGAACCAACAGCAATCAGAGTCACTCCCACCGGAAACAGCATAGACCAGGGGCACTCCCACAGGATCCAGCAGCAACCAGAGAAACACCCACAGGAACCAGCAGAGACCAGGGGCACTCCTTCAGGAACCAGCAGAGACCTGGGACACTCCCACAGGAACAAGCAGAGGCCAGTGACACTCCCACAGGAACCAGCAGAGACCAGTGACATCCCACAGGAACCAGCAGAGGACGGAGACACTCCACAGGAGCCAACAGGGACCACAGACTCTCCCACAGGAACCAGCAGCAATCAAAGACACTCCCACAGGAACCAACAGAGACCAGAGACACTCCCACAGGAACCAACAGCAACCAGAGACACTCCCACAGGAACCAGCAGGACCAGGAACACTCCCACAGGAACCAGCAGCAACCAGAGACACTCCCTCAGGAACCAGCAGAGACCTGGGACACTCCCACAGGAACCAGCAGAGACCAGGGAAAATCCCACAGTAACCAGCAGAGACCAGTGACAGTGCCACAGGAACCAGCAGAGACCAGAACCACTCCACAGTAACCAACAGAGACCAGAGACACTCCCACAGGAACCAGTAGCAATGAAAGACACTCCCACAGGAACCAACAGACCAGAGAAACTCCCAAAGGAACCAACAGAGACCAGGGCCACTCCCACAGGAACCGGCAGGGGCCAGGTACACTCCTACAGGAACGAACAGAGACCAGTGACAGACCCACAGGAACCAGCAGAGACCAGAGACACTCCCACAGGAACCAACAAAGAACAGAGATACTCCCACAGGAACCAACTGCAATCAGAGAAACTCCCACAGGAGCCAATAGAAATCAGAGACTCTCCCACAGGAACCAAAAGTGCCCTGAGACACTCCCACAGGAACCAGCAGAGACCACAGACACTCCCACAGGAACCAACAGCAATCAGAGACACTCCCACAGGAATCAACAGCAATCAGTGACACTCCCACAGGAACCAGCCGTGGCCACAGACGCTCGCACAGGAACCAGCAGCAACCAGAGACACTCCCACAGGAACCAGCAGAGACCAGAGACACTCCCACAGGAACCAGGCGAGACCAGAGACACTTCCACAGGAACCAACAGCAACCAGAGACACTCCCACCGGAACCAGCAGAGACCAGGGGCACTCCCACAGGAACCAGCAGCCACCAGCGAAAATCCCACAGGAATTAGCAGAGACCAGGGGCACTCCTTCAGGAACCAGCAGAGACCTGTGACAGTCGCACAGGAACCAGCAGAGACCAGAGACTCTTCCACAGGAACCAGCAGCAACCAGAGACACTCCCACAGCAATCAGCAGATACCAGGGACACTCCCACAGGAACCAGCAGTAACCAGAGACACTCCCACAGGAACCAACAGAGACCAGAGACACTCCCACAGGAACCTGCAGCGACCAGAGACAAGCCCACAGGAACCAACAGAGACCAGAGACACTCCCACAGGAACCAACAGCAATCAGAGAAACTCCCACAGGAGCCAATAGCAATCAGAGACTCTCCCACAGGAACCAAAAGTGCCCTGAGACACTCCCACAGGAACCAGCAGAGACCACAGACACTCCCACAGGAACCAACAGCAATCAGAGACACTCCCACAGGAACCAACAGCAATCACTGACACGCACACAGGAACCAGCGGTGGCCACAGACGCTCGCACAGGAACCAGCAGCGACCAAAGAAACTCCCACAGGAGCCAGCAGTGAACAGTGACACTCCCACAGGAACCGGCAGTTGCCAGAGACACTCCCACAGGAACCAACAGCAATCAGAGAGACTCCCACAGGAACCAGCAGAGACCAGAGACACTCCCACAGGAACCAGGCGAGCCCAGAGACACTTCCACAGGAACCAACAGCATCCAGAGACGCTCCCACCGGAACCAGCAGAGACCAGGGGCACTCCCACAGGAACCAGCAGCAACCAGAGAAACTCCCACAGGAACCAGCAGAGACCAGGGGCACTCCGTCAGGAACCAGCAGAGACCAGTGACAGTTGCACAGGAACCAGCAGAGACCAGAGACACTTCCACAGGAACCAACAGCAACCAGAGACACTCCCACAGGAACCAGCAGAGACAAAGGACACTCCCAAAGGAACCAGCAGCAACCAGAGACACTCCCACAGCAAGCAGCTGAGACCAGGCAAACTCCCACAGGAACCAGCAGAGACCAGTGACAGTCCCACAGGAACCACCAGAGGACGGAGACACTCCACAGGAACCAACAGAGACCAGAGACTCTCCCACAGGAACCAGCAGAGAACAGTGACAGTCCCACAGGAACCACCAGAGGACGGAGACACTCCACAGGAACCAACAGAGACCAGAGACAATCCCATAGGAACCAGCAGAGGACAGAGATACTCCCACAGGAACCGGCAGAGACCAGGTACACTCCTACAGGAACCAGCAGAGACCAGTGACAGACCCACAGGAATCAGCAGAGACCAGAGACACTCCCACAGGAACCAACAGAGACCGGAGATACTCCCCCAGGAACCAACAGAGACCGGAGATACTCCCCCAGGAACCAGCAGGAATCAGAGACACTCCCACAGGAACCAACAAAGACCAGAGACACTCCCACAGGAACCAACAGCAATCAGAGTGACTCCCACAGGAGCCAATAGCAATCAGAGACTCTCCCACAGGAACCAAAAGTACCCTGAGACACTCCCACAGGAACCAGCAGAGACCACAGACACTCCCACAGGAACCAACAGCAATCACTGACACTCCCACAGGAACCAGCGGTGGCCACAGACATGCCCACAGGAACCAGCAGCGACCAGAGAAACTCCCACAGGAAGCAGCAGTGAACAGTGACACTCACACAGGAACCGGCAGTGGCCAGAGACATTCCCACAGGAACCAGGCGAGACCAGAGACACTTCCACAGGAACCAACAGCAACCAGAGACACTCCCACCGGAACCAGCAGAGACCAGGGGCACACCCACAGGAACCAGCAGCAACCAGAGAAACTCCCACAGGAACCAGCAGAGACCAGGGGCACTGCGTCAGGGACCAGCAGAGACCAGTGACAATCGCACACGTACCAGCAGAGACCAGAGACGCTTCCACAGGAACCAACAGCCACCAGAGACACTCCCACAGGAACCAGCAGAGACCAGGGACACTCCCAAAGGAACCAGCAGCAACCAGAGACACTCCCACAGCAAGCAGCAGAGTCAAGGAAACTCCCACAGGAATCAGCAGAGACCAGTGACAGTCCCGCAGGAACCAGCAGAGGACAGAGACACTCCCACAGGAACCAACAGAGACCCGAGACAATCCCATAGGAACCAGCAGAAACCAGAGGCAGTCCCACAGGAACCAACAGCAATCAGAGACCCTCCCACTGGAACCAGCAGAGACCAGAGACACTCCTACAGGAACCAGCAGTGGCCAGAGAAACTCCCACAGGAACCTGCAGCGACCAGAGACACTCCCACAGGAACCAACAGAGACCAGAGACATTGCCACGGGAACAAACAGCAACAAGAGACACTGCCACAGGAACCAGCAGCACCAGGGACACTCCCACTGGAACCAGCAGCTACCAGAGACACTCCTACAGGAACAAGCAGAGACCAGGGACACTCCCACAGGAACCAGCAGAGACCAGTGACAGTCCCACAGGAACCAGCAGAGGACAGAGACACTCCCACAGGAACCAGCAGAGACCAGGGCCACTCCCACAGGAACCAGGAGAGACCAGTGACAGTCCCACAGGAACCAGCAGAGACCAGAGACACTACCACTGGAACCAGCAGAGACCAGAAACACTCCCACAGGAACCGTCAGCAATCAGAAACACTCCCACAGGAATCAGCAGAGACCAGAGTCACTCCCACAGTAACCAACAGCAACCAGAGACACGCCCACAGGAACCAGCAGAGACCAGGGACACTCCCACAGGAACCAGCAGCAACCAGATACACTCCCACAGGAAGCAGCAGAGACCAGGGAAACTCCCACAGGAACCAGCAGAGACCAGTGACAGTCCCACAGAAACCAGCAGAGGACAGAGACCCTCACACAGGAACCAGCAGAGACCATAGACACTCCCACAGGAACCAGGCGAGACCAGAGACACTTCCACAGGAACCAACAGCAATCAGAGTCACTCCCACCGGAAACAGCATAGACCAGGGGCACTCCCACAGGATCCAGCAGCAACCAGAGAAACACCCACAGGAACCAGCAGAGACCAGGGGCACTCCTTCAGGAACCAGCAGAGACCTGGGACACTCCCACAGGAACAAGCAGAGGCCAGTGACACTCCCACAGGAACCGGCAGAGACCAGTGACATCCCACAGGAACCAGCAGAGGACGGAGACACTCCACAGGAGCCAACAGGGACCACAGACTCTCCCACAGGAACCAGCAGCAATCAAAGACACTCCCACAGGAACCAACAGAGACCAGAGACACTCCCACAGGAACCAACAGCAACCAGAGACACTCCCACAGGAACCAGCAGGACCAGGAACACTCCCACAGGAACCAGCAGCAACCAGAGACACTCCCTCAGGAACCAGCAGAGACCTGGGACACTCCCACAGGAACCAGCAGAGACCAGGGAAAATCCCACAGTAACCAGCAGAGACCAGTGACAGTGCCACAGGAACCAGCAGAGACCAGAACCACTCCACAGTAACCAACAGAGACCAGAGACACTCCCACAGGAACCAGTAGCAATGAAAGACACTCCCACAGGAACCAACAGACCAGAGAAACTCCCAAAGGAACCAACAGAGACCAGGGCCACTCCCACAGGAACCGGCAGGGGCCAGGTACACTCCTACAGGAACGAGCAGAGACCAGTGACAGACCCACAGGAACCAGCAGAGACCAGAGACACTCCCACAGGAACCAACAAAGAACAGAGACACTCCCACAGGAACCAACTGCAATCAGAGAAACTCCGACAGGAGCCAATAGAAATCAGAGACTCTCCCACAGGAACCAAAAGTGCCCTGAGACACTCCCACAGGAACCAGCAGAGACCACAGACACTCCCACAGGAACCAACAGCAATCAGAGACACTCCCACAGGAATCAACAGCAATCAGTGACACTCCCACAGGAACCAGCCGTGGCCACAGACGCTCGCACAGGAACCAACAGCAACCAGAGACACTCCCACAGGAACCAGCAGAGACCAGAGACACTCCCACAGGAACCAGGCGAGACCAGAGACACTTCCACAGGAACCAGCAGAGACCAGTGACAGTCCCGCAGGAACCAGCAGAGGACAGAGACACTCCCACAGGAACCAACAGAGACCCGAGACAATCCCATAGGAACCAGCAGAAACCAGAGGCAGTCCCACAGGAACCAACAGCAATCAGAGACCCTCCCACTGGAACCAGCAGAGACCAGAGACACTCCTACAGGAACCAGCAGTGGCCAGAGAAACTCCCACAGGAACCAACAGAGACCAGAGACATTGCCACGGGAACCAACAGCAACAAGAGACACTCCCACAGGAACCAGCAGCACCAGGGACACTCCCACTGGAACCAGCAGCTACCAGAGACACTCCTACAGGAACAAGCAGAGACCAGGGACACTCCCACAGGAACCAGCAGAGACCAGTGACAGTCCCACAGGAACCAGCAGAGGACAGAGACACTCCCACAGGAACCAGCAGAGACCAGGGCCACTCCCACAGGAACCAGGAGAGACCAGTGACAGTCCCACAGGAACCAGCAGAGACCAGAGACACTACCACTGGAACCAGCAGAGACCAGAAACACTCCCACAGGAACCGTCAGCAATCAGAAACACTCCCACAGGAATCAGCAGAGACCAGAGTCACTCCCACAGTAACCAACAGCAACCAGAGACACGCCCACAGGAACCAGCAGAGACCAGGGACACTCCCACAGGAACCAGCAGCAACCAGATACACTCCCACAGCAAGCAGCAGAGACCAGGGAAACTCCCACAGGAACCAGCAGAGACCAGTGACAGTCCCACAGAAACCAGCAGAGGACAGAGACCCTCACACAGGAACCAGCAGAGACCATAGACACTCCCACAGGAACCAGGCGAGACCAGAGACACTTCCACAGGAACCAACAGCAATCAGTGTCACTCCCACCGGAAACAGCATAGACCAGGGGCACTCCTTCAGGAACCAGCAGAGACCAGTGACAGTCGCACAGGAACCAGCAGAGACCAGAGACACTTCCACAGGAACCAACAGCAACCAGAGACACTCCCACAGGAACCAGCAGAGACCAGGGACACTCCCACAGGAACTAGCAGCAACCAGAGACACTCCCACAGCAAGCAGCACAGACCAGGGTAACTCCCACAGGAACCAGCAGAGACCAGTGACAATGCCACAGGAACCAGCAGAGGACAGAGACACTCCCACAGGAACCTGCAGCGACAAGAGACACTCCCACAGGAAACAGCAGTGACCAGAGAAACTCCCACAGGAACCAACAGCAATCAGAGACACTCCCACAGGAACCAGCAGAGACCAGAGACACTCCCACAGGAACCAGGCGAGACCAGAGACACTTCCACAGGAACCAACAGCAACCAGAGACACTCCCACCGGAACCAGCAGAGACCAGGGGCACTCCCACAGGAACCAGCAGCAACCAGAGAAAATCCCACAGGAACTAGCAGAGACCAGGGGCACTCCTTCAGGAACCAGCAGAGACCAGTGACAGTCGCACAGGAACCAGCAGAGACCAGAGACACTTCCACAGGAACCAACAGCAACCAGAGACACTCCCACAGCAATCAGCAGATACCAGGGACACTCCCACAGGAACCAGCAGTAACCAGAGACACTCCCACAGGAACCAACAGAGACCAGAGACACTCCCACAGGAAACTGCAGCGACCAGAGACAAGCCCACAGGAACCAACAGAGACCAGAGACACTCCCACAGGAACCAACAGCAATCAGAGAAACTCCCACAGGAGCCAATAGCAATCAGAGACTCTCCCACAGGAACCAAAAGTGCCCTGAGACACTCCCACAGGAACCAGCAGAGACCACAGACACTCCCACAGGAACCAACAGCAATCAGAGACACTCCCACAGGAACCAACAGCAATCACTGACACGCACACAGGAACCAGCGGTGGCCACAGACGCTCGCACAGGAACCAGCAGCGACCAGAGAAACTCCCACAGGAGCCAGCAGTGAACAGTGACACTCCCACAGGAACCGGCAGTTGCCAGAGACACTCCCACAGGAACCAACAGCAATCAGAGAGACTCCCACAGGAACCAGCAGAGACCAGAGACACTCCCACAGGAACCAGGCGAGCCCAGAGACACTTCCACAGGAATCAACAGCATCCAGAGACACTCCCACCGGAACCAGCAGAGACCAGGGGCACTCCCACAGGAACCAGCAGCAACCAGAGAAACTCCCACAGGAACCAGCAGAGACCAGGGGCACTCCATCAGGAACCAGCAGAGACCAGTGACAGTTGCACAGGAACCAGCAGAGACCAGAGACACTTCCACAGGAACCAACAGCAACCAGAGACACTCCCACAGGAACCAGCAGAGACAAAGGACACTCCCAAAGGAACCAGCAGCAACCAGAGACACTCCCACAGCAAGCAGCTGAGACCAGGCAAACTCCCACAGGAACCAGCAGAGACCAGTGACAGTCCCACAGGAACCACCAGAGGACGGAGACACTCCACAGGAACCAACAGAGACCAGAGACTCTCCCACAGGAACCAGCAGAGAACAGTGACAGTCCCACAGGAACCACCAGAGGACGGAGACACTCCACAGGAACCAACAGAGACCAGAGACAATCCCATAGGAACCAGCAGAGGACAGAGATACTCCCACAGGAACCGGCAGAGACCAGGTACACTCCTACAGGAACCAGCAGAGACCAGTGACAGACCCACAGGAATCAGCAGAGACCAGAGACACTCCCACAGGAACCAACAGAGACCGGAGATACTCCCCCAGGAACCAACAGAGACCGGAGATACTCCCCCAGGAACCAGCAGCAATCAGAGACACTCCCACAGGAACCAACAAAGACCAGAGACACTCCCACAGGAACCAACAGCAATCAGAGTGACTCCCACAGGAGCCAATAGCAATCAGAGATTCTCCCACAGGAACCAAAAGTACCCTGCGACACTCCCACAGGAACCAGCAGAGACCACAGACACTCCCACAGGAACCAACAGCAATCACTGACACTCCCACAGGAACCAGCGGTGGCCACAGACACGCCCACAGGAACCAGCAGCGACCAGAGAAACTCCCACAGGAAGCAGCCGTGAACAGTGACACTCACACAGGAACCGGCAGTGGCCAGAGACACTCCCACAGGAACCAGGCGAGACCAGAGACACTTCCACAGGAACCAACAGCAACCAGAGACACTCCCACCGGAACCAGCAGAGACCAGGGGCACACCCACAGGAACCAGCAGCAACCAGAGAAACTCCCACAGGAACCAGCAGAGACCAGGGGCACTGCGTCAGGGACCAGCAGAGACCAGTGACAATCGCACACGAACCAGCAGAGACCAGAGACGCTTCCACAGGAACCAACAGCAACCAGAGACACTCCCACAGGAACCAGCAGAGACCAGGGACACTCCCAAAGGAACCAGCAGCAACCAGAGACACTCCCACAGCAAGCAGCAGAGACCAGGGAAACTCCCACAGGAACCAGCAGAGACCAGTGACAGTCCCGCAAGAACCAGCAGAGGACAGAGACACTCCCACAGGAACCAACAGAGACCCGAGACAATCCCATAGGAACCAGCAGAAACCAGAGGCAGTCCCACAGGAATCAACAGCAATCAGAGACCCTCCCACTGGAACCAGCAGAGACCAGAGACACTCCTACAGGAACCAGCAGTGGCCAGAGAAACTCCCACAGGAACCTGCAGCGACCAGAGACACTCCCACAGGAACCAACAGAGACCAGAGACATTGCCACGGGAACCAACAGCAACAAGAGACACTCCCACAGGAACCAGCAGCACCAGGGACACTCCCACTGGAACCAGCAGCTACCAGAGACACTCCTACAGGAACAAGCAGAGACCAGGGACACTCCCACAGGAACCAGCAGAGACCAGTGACAGTCCCACAGGAACCAGCAGAGGACAGAGACACTCCCACAGGAACCAGCAGAGACCAGGGCCACTCCCACAGGAACCAGGAGAGACCAGTGACAGTCCCACAGGAACCAGCAGAGACCAGAGACACTACCACTGGAACCAGCAGAGACCAGAAACACTCCCACAGGAACCGTCAGCAATCAGAAACACTCCCACAGGAATCAGCAGAGACCAGAGTCACTCCCACAGTAACCAACAGCAACCAGAGACACGCCCACAGGAACCAGCAGAGACCAGGGACACTCCCACAGGAACCAGCAGCAACCAGATACACTCCCACAGCAAGCAGCAGAGACCAGGGAAACTCCCACAGGAACCAGCAGAGACCAGTGACAGTCCCACAGAAACCAGCAGAGGACAGAGACCCTCACACAGGAACCAGCAGAGACCATAGACACTCCCACAGGAACCAGGCGAGACCAGAGACACTTCCACAGGAACCAACAGCAATCAGTGTCACTCCCACCGGAAACAGCATAGACCAGGGGCACTCCCACAGGATCCAGCAGCAACCAGAGAAACACCCACAGGAACCAGCAGAGACCAGGGGCACTCCTTCAGGAACCAGCAGAGACCAGTGACAGTCGCACAGGAACCAGCAGAGACCAGAGACACTTCCACAGGAACCAACAGCAACCAGAGACACTCCCACAGGAACCAGCAGAGACCAGGGACACTCCCACAGGAACTAGCAGCAACCAGAGACACTCCCACAGCAAGCAGCACAGACCAGGGTAACTCCCACAGGAACCAGCAGAGACCAGTGACAATGCCACAGGAACCAGCAGAGGACAGAGACACTCCCACAGGAACCTGCAGCGACAAGAGACACTCCCACAGGAAACAGCAGTGACCAGAGATACTCCCACAGGAACCAACAGCAATCAGAGACACTCCCACAGGAACCAGCAGAGACCAGAGACACTCCCACAGGAACCAGGCGAGACCAGAGACACTTCCACAGGAACCAACAGCAACCAGAGACACTCCCACCGGAACCAGCAGAGACCAGGGGCACTCCCACAGGAACCAGCAGCCACCAGAGAAAATCCCACAGGAACTAGCAGAGACCAGGGGGACTCCTTCAGGAACCAGCAGAGACCAGTGACAGTCGCACAGGAACCAGCAGAGACCAGAGACACTTCCACAGGAACCAACAGCAACCAGAGACACTCCCACAGCAATCAGCAGATACCAGGGACACTCCCACAGGAACCAGCAGTAACCAGAGACACTCCCACAGGAACCAACAGAGACCAGAGACACTCCCACAGGAAGCTGCAGCGACCAGAGACAAGCCCACAGGAACCAACAGAGACCAGAGACACTCCCACAGGAACCAACAGCAATCAGAGAAACTCCCACAGGAGCCAATAGCAATCAGAGACTCTCCCACAGGAACCAAAAGTGCCCTGAGACACTCCCACAGGAACCAGCAGAGACCACAGACACTCCCACAGGAACCAACAGCAATCAGAGACACTCCCACAGGAACCAACAGCAATCACTGACACGCACACAGGAACCAGCGGTGGCCACAGACGCTCGCACAGGAACCAGCAGCGACCAGAGAAACTCCCACAGGAGCCAGCAGTGAACAGTGACACTCCCACAGGAACCGGCAGTTGCCAGAGACACTCCCACAGGAACCAACAGCAATCAGAGAGACTCCCACAGGAACCAGCAGAGACCAGAGACACTCCCACAGGAACCAGGCGAGCCCAGAGACACTTCCACAGGAATCAACAGCATCCAGAGACACTCCCACCGGAACCAGCAGAGACCAGGGGCACTCCCACAGGAACCAGCAGCAACCAGAGAAACTCCCACAGGAACCAGCAGAGACCAGGGGCACTCCATCAGGAACCAGCAGAGACCAGTGACAGTTGCACAGGAACCAGCAGAGACCAGAGACACTTCCACAGGAACCAACAGCAACCAGAGACACTCCCACAGGAACCAGCAGAGACAAAGGACACTCCCAAAGGAACCAGCAGCAACCAGAGACACTCCCACAGCAAGCAGCTGAGACCAGGCAAACTCCCACAGGAACCAGCAGAGACCAGTGACAGTCCCACAGGAACCACCAGAGGACGGAGACACTCCACAGGAACCAACAGAGACCAGAGACTCTCCCACAGGAACCAGCAGAGAACAGTGACAGTCCCACAGGAACCACCAGAGGACGGAGACACTCCACAGGAACCAACAGAGACCAGAGACAATCCCATAGGAACCAGCAGAGGACAGAGATACTCCCACAGGAACCGGCAGAGACCAGGTACACTCCTACAGGAACCAGCAGAGACCAGTGACAGACCCACAGGAATCAGCAGAGACCAGAGACACTCCCACAGGAACCAACAGAGACCGGAGATACTCCCCCAGGAACCAACAGAGACCGGAGATACTCCCCCAGGAACCAGCAGCAATCAGAGACACTCCCACAGGAACCAACAAAGACCAGAGACACTCCCACAGGAACCAACAGCAATCAGAGTGACTCCCACAGGAGCCAATAGCAATCAGAGATTCTCCCACAGGAACCAAAAGTACCCTGCGACACTCCCACAGGAACCAGCAGAGACCACAGACACTCCCACAGGAACCAACAGCAATCACTGACACTCCCACAGGAACCAGCGGTGGCCACAGACACGCCCACAGGAACCAGCAGCGACCAGAGAAACTCCCACAGGAAGCAGCCGTGAACAGTGACACTCACACAGGAACCGGCAGTGGCCAGAGACACTCCCACAGGAACCAGGCGAGACCAGAGACACTTCCACAGGAACCAACAGCAACCAGAGACACTCCCACCGGAACCAGCAGAGACCAGGGGCACACCCACAGGAACCAGCAGCAACCAGAGAAACTCCCACAGGAACCAGCAGAGACCAGGGGCACTGCGTCAGGGACCAGCAGAGACCAGTGACAATCGCACACGAACCAGCAGAGACCAGAGACGCTTCCACAGGAACCAACAGCAACCAGAGACACTCCCACAGGAACCAGCAGAGACCAGGGACACTCCCAAAGGAACCAGCAGCAACCAGAGACACTCCCACAGCAAGCAGCAGAGACCAGGGAAACTCCCACAGGAACCAGCAGAGACCAGTGACAGTCCCGCAGGAACCAGCAGAGGACAGAGACACTCCCACAGGAACCAACAGAGACCCGAGACAATCCCATAGGAACCAGCAGAAACCAGAGGCAGTCCCACAGGAACCAACAGCAATCAGAGACCCTCCCACTGGAACCAGCAGAGACCAGAGACACTCCTACAGGAACCAGCAGTGGCCAGAGAAACTCCCACAGGAACCTGCAGCGACCAGAGACACTCCCACAGGAACCAACAGAGACCAGAGACATTGCCACGGGAACCAACAGCAACAAGAGACACTCCCACAGGAACCAGCAGCACCAGGGACACTCCCACTGGAACCAGCAGCTACCAGAGACACTCCTACAGGAACAAGCAGAGACCAGGGACACTCCCACAGGAACCAGCAGAGACCAGTGACAGTCCCACAGGAACCAGCAGAGGACAGAGACACTCCCACAGGAACCAGCAGAGACCTGGGCCACTCCCACAGGAACCAGGAGAGACCAGTGACAGTCCCACAGGAACCAGCAGAGACCAGAGACACTACCACTGGAACCAGCAGAGACCAGAAACACTCCCACAGGAACCGTCAGCAATCAGAAACACTCCCACAGGAATCAGCAGAGACCAGAGTCACTCCCACAGTAACCAACAGCAACCAGAGACACGCCCACAGGAACCAGCAGAGACCAGGGACACTCCCACAGGAACCAGCAGCAACCAGAGACACTCCCACAGCAAGCAGCAGAGACCAGGGAAACTCCCACAGGAACCAGCAGAGACCAGTGACAGTCCCACAGAAACCAGCAGAGGACAGAGACCCTCACACAGGAACCAGCAGAGACCATAGACACTCCCACATGAACCAGGCGAGACCAGAGACACTTCCACAGGAACCAACAGCAATCAGAGTCACTCCCACCGGAAACAGCATAGACCAGGGGCACTCCCACAGGATCCAGCAGCAACCAGAGAAACACCCACAGGATCCAGCAGAGACCAGGGGCACTCCTTCAGGAACCAGCAGAGACCAGTGACAGTCGCACAGGAACCAGCAGAGACCAGAGACACTTCCACAGGAACCAACAGCAACCAGAGACACTCCCACAGGAACCAGCAGAGACCAGGGACACTCCCACAGGAACCAGCAGCAACCAGAGACACTCCCACAGCAAGCAGCACAGACCAGGGTAAGTCCCACAGGAACCAGCAGAGACCAGTGACAATGCCACAGGAACCAGCAGAGGACAGAGACACTCCCACAGCAACCTGCAGCGACAAGAGACACTCCCACAGGAAACAGCAGTGGCCAGAGATACTCCCACAGGAACCAACAGCAATCAGAGACACTCCCACAGGAACCAGCAGAGACCAGAGACACTCCCACAGGAACCAGGTGAGACCAGACACACTTCCACAGGAACCAACAGCAACCAGAGACAATCCCACCGGAACCAGCAGAGACCAGGGGCACTCCCACAGGAACCAGCAGCAACCAGAGAAACTCCCACAGGAACCAGCAGAGACCAGGGGCACTCCGTCAGGAACCAGCAGAGACCAGTGACAATCACACACGAACCAGCAGAGACCAGAGACACTTCCACAGGAACCAACAGCAACCAGAGACACTCCCACAGGAACCAGCAGAGACCAAGGACACTCCCAAAGGAACCAGCAGCAACCAGAGACACTCCCACAGCAAGCAGCTGAGACCAGGCAAACTCCCACAGGAACCAGCAGAGACCAGTGACAGTCCCACAGGAACCACCAGAGGACGGAGACACTCCACAGGAACCAACAGAGACCAGAGACTCTCCCACAGGAACCAGCAGAGAACAGTGACAGTCCCACAGGAACCACCAGAGGACGGAGACACTCCACAGGAACCAACAGAGACCAGAGACAATCCCATAGGAACCAGCAGAGGGCAGAGATACTCCCACAGGAACCGGCAGAGACCAGGTACACTCCTACAGGAACCAGCAGAGACCAGTGACAGACCCACAGGAATCAGCAGAGACCAGAGACACTCCCACAGGAACCAACAGAGACCGGAGATACTCCCCCAGGAACCAACAGAGACCGGAGATACTCCCCCAGGAACCAGCAGCAATCAGAGACACTCCCACAGGAACCAACAAAGACCAGAGACACTCCCACAGGAACCAACAGCAATCAGAGTGACTCCCACAGGAGCCAATAGCAATCAGAGATTCTCCCACAGGAACCAAAAGTACCCTGAGACACTCCCACAGGAACCAGCAGAGACCACAGACACTCCCACAGGAACCAACAGCAATCACTGACACTCCCACAGGAACCAGCGGTGGCCACAGACACGCCCACAGGAACCAGCAGCGACCAGAGAAACTCCCACAGGAAGCAGCCGTGAACAGTGACACTCACACAGGAACCGGCAGTGGCCAGAGACACTCCCACAGGAACCAGGCGAGACCAGAGACACTTCCACAGGAACCAACAGCAACCAGAGACACTCCCACCGGAACCAGCAGAGACCAGGGGCACACCCACAGGAACCAGCAGCAACCAGAGAAACTCCCACAGGAACCAGCAGAGACCAGGGGCACTGCGTCAGGGACCAGCAGAGACCAGTGACAATCGCACACGAACCAGCAGAGACCAGAGACGCTTCCACAGGAACCAACAGCAACCAGAGACACTCCCACAGGAACCAGCAGAGACCAGGGACACTCCCAAAGGAACCAGCAGCAACCAGAGACACTCCCACAGCAAGCAGCAGAGACCAGGGAAACTCCCACAGGAACCAGCAGAGACCAGTGACAGTCCCGCAAGAACCAGCAGAGGACAGAGACACTCCCACAGGAACCAACAGAGACCCGAGACAATCCCATAGGAACCAGCAGAAACCAGAGGCAGTCCCACAGGAATCAACAGCAATCAGAGACCCTCCCACTGGAACCAGCAGAGACCAGAGACACTCCTACAGGAACCAGCAGTGGCCAGAGAAACTCCCACAGGAACCTGCAGCGACCAGAGACACTCCCACAGGAACCAACAGAGACCAGAGACATTGCCACGGGAACCAACAGCAACAAGAGACACTCCCACAGGAACCAGCAGCACCAGGGACACTCCCACTGGAACCAACAGCTACCAGAGACACTCCTACAGGAACAAGCAGAGACCAGGGACACTCCCACAGGAACCAGCAGAGACCAGTGACAGTCCCACAGGAACCAGCAGAGGACAGAGACACTCCCACAGGAACCAGCAGAGACCAGGGCCACTCCCACAGGAATCAGGAGAGACCAGTGACAGTCCCACAGAAACCAGCAGAGACCAGAGACACTACCACTGGAACCAGCAGAGACCAGAAACACTCCCACAGGAACCGTCAGCAATCAGAAACACTCCCACAGGAATCAGCAGAGACCAGAGTCACTCCCACAGTAACCAACAGCAACCAGAGACACGCCCACAGGAACCAGCAGAGACCAGGGACACTCCCACAGGAACCAGCAGCAACCAGAGACACTCCCACAGCAAGCAGCAGAGACCAGGGAAACTCCCACAGGAACCAGCAGAGACCAGTGACAGTCCCACAGAAACCAGCAGAGGACAGAGACCCTCACACAGGAACCAGCAGAGACCATAGACACTCCCACAGGAACCAGGCGAGACCAGAGACACTTCCACAGGAACCAACAGCAATCAGAGTCACTCCCACCGGAAACAGCATAGACCAGGGGCACTCCCACAGGATCCAGCAGCAACCAGAGAAACACCCACAGGAACCAGCAGAGACCAGGGGCACTCCTTCAGGAACCAGCAGAGACCAGTGACAGTCGCACAGGAACCAGCAGAGACCAGAGACACTTCCACAGGAACCAACAGCAACCAGAGACACTCCCACAGGAACCAGCAGAGACCAGGGACACTCCCACAGGAACCAGCAGCAACCAGAGACACTCCCACAGCAAGCAGCACAGACCAGGATAACTCCCACAGGAACCAGCAGAGACCAGTGACAATGCCACAGGAACCAGCAGAGGACAGAGACACTCCCACAGCAACCTGCAGCGACAAGAGACACTCCCACAGGAAACAGCAGTGGCCAGAGATACTCCCACAGGAACCAACAGCAATCAGAGACACTCCCACAGGAACCAGCAGAGACCAGAGACACTCCCACAGGAACCAGGCGAGACCAGACACACTTCCACAGGAACCAACAGCAACCAGAGACAATCCCACCGGAACCAGCAGAGACCAGGGGCACTCCCACAGGAACCAGCAGCAACCAGAGAAACTCCCACAGGAACCAGCAGAGACCAGGGGCACTCCGTCAGGAACCAGCAGAGACCAGTGACAATCACACACGAACCAGCAGAGACCAGAGACACTTCCACAGGAACCAACAGCAACCAGAGACACTCCCACAGGAACCAGCAGAGACCAAGGACACTCCCAAAGGAACCAGCAGCAACCAGAGACACTCCCACAGCAAGCAGCTGAGACCAGGGAAACTCCCACAGGAACCAGCAGAGACCAGTGACAGTCCCACAGGAACCACCAGAGGACGGAGACACTCCACAGGAACCAACAGAGACCAGAGACTCTCCCACAGGAACCGGCAGAGACCAGTGACAGTACCACAGGAACCACCAGAGGACGGAGACACTCCACAGGAACCAACAGAGACCAGAGACAATCCCATAGGAACCAGCAGAGGACAGAGATACTCCCTCAGGAACCAGCAGTGGCCAGAGACACTCCCACAGGAACCAACAGAGACCAGAGACACTCCCTCAGGAACCAACAGCAACCAGAGACACTCCCACAGGAACCCGCATAGACCTGGGACACTCCCACAGGAACCAGCAGAGACCAGTGACAGTCCCACAGGAACCACCAGAGGATGGAGACACTCCACAGGAACCAACAGAGACCAGAGACTCTCCCACAGGAACCAGCAGCACCAGGGACACTCCCACTGGAACCAGCAGCAATCAAAGACAGTCCCACAGGAACCAACAGAGACCAGATACAATCCCATAGGAACCAGCAGTAACCAGAGACACTCCCACAGGAACCAACAGCAATCAGAGACACTCCCACTGGAACCAGCAGAGACCAGAGACACTCATAGAGGAACCAGCAGTGGCCAGAGAAACTCCCACAGGAACCTGCAGTGACCAGAGACACACCCACAGGAACCAGCAGTGGCCAGAGACAATCCCACAGGAACCAGCAGAGACCAGATACACTCCCACAGGAACCAACAGCAACCAGAGACACTCCCACAGGAACCAGCAGCAGCAGGGACACTCCCACTGGAACCAGCAGCAACCAGAGACACTCCCACAGGAACAAGCAGAGACCAGGGACACTCCCACAGGAACCAGCAGAGACCAGGGACACTCCCACAGGAACCAGCAGAGACCAGTGACAGTCCCACAGGAACCAGCAGAGGACGGAGACACTCCAGAGGAACCAACAGAGACCAGAGACTCTCCCACAGGAACAAGCAGCAATCAAAGACACTCCCACAGGAACCAACAGAGACGAGAGACACTCCCACAGGAACCAACAGCAACCAGAGACACTCCCACAGGAACCTGCAGGACCAGGAACACTCCCACAGGAACTAGCAGCAACCAGAGACACTCCCTCAGGAACCAGCAGAGACCAGGTACACTCCCACAGGAAGCAGCAGAGACCAGTGACAGTGCCACAGGAACCAGCAGAGACCAGAACCATTCCACAGGAACCAACAGAGACCAGAGACACTCCCACAGGAACCAGTAGCAATCAAAGACACTCCCACAGGAACCAACAGTCCGGAGAAACTCCCAAAGGAACCAACAGAGACCAGGGCCACTCCCACAGGAACCGGCAGAGACCAGGTACACTCCTACAGGAACCAGCAGAGACCAGTGACAGACCCACAGGAATCAGCAGAGACCAGAGACACTCCCACAGCAACCAACAGAGACCGGAGATACTCCCCCAGGAACCAACAGAGACCGGAGATACTCCCCCAGGAGCCAGCAGCAATCAGAGACACTCCCACAGGAACCAACAAAGACCAGAGACACTCCCACAGGAACCAACAGCAATCAGAGTGACTCCCACAGGAGCCAATAGCAATCAGAGACTCTCCCACAGGAACCAAAAGTACCCTGAGACACTCCCACAGGAACCAGCAGAGACCACAGACACTCCCAGAGGAACCAACAGCAATCAGAGACACTCCCACAGGAACCAAAAGCAATCACTGACACTCCCACAGGAACCAGCGGTGGCCACAGACACGCCCACAGGAACCAGCAGCGACCAGAGAAACTCCCACAGGAACCAGCAGTGAACAGTGACACTCACACAAGAAACGGCAGTGGCCAGAGACACTCCCACAGGAACCAACAGCAATCAGAGACACTCCCACAGGAACCAGCAGAGACCAGAGACACTCCCACAGGAACCAGGCGAGACCAGAGACACTTCCACAGGAACCAACAGCAACCAGAGACACTCCCACCGGAACCAGCAGAGACCAGGGGCACTCCCACAGGAACCAGCAGCAACCAGAGAAAATCCCACAGGAACCAGCAGAGACCAGGGGCACTCCGTCAGGAACCAGCAGAGACCAGTGACAATCGCACACAAACCAGCAGAGACCAGAGACGCTTCCACAGGAACCAACAGCAACCAGAGACACTCCCACAGGAACCAGCAGAGACCAGGGACACTCCCAAAGGAACCAGCAGCAAACAAAGACACTCCCACAGCAAGCAGCAGAGACCAGGGAAACTCCCACAGGAACCAGCAGAGACCAGTGACAGTCCCGCAGGAACCAGCAGAGGACAGAGACACTCCCACAGGAACCAACAGAGACCCGAGACAATCCCATAGGAACCAGCAGAAACCAGAGGCAGTCCCACAGGAACCAACAGCAATCAGAGAACCTTCCACTGGAACCAGCAGACCAGAGACACTCCTACAGGAACCAGTAGTGGCTAGAGAAACTCCCACAGGAACCTGCAGCGACCAGAGACACTCCCACAGGAACCAACAGAGACCAGAGACATTCCCACGGGAACCAACAGCAACAAGAGACACTCCCACAGGAACCAGCAGCACCAGGGACACTCCCACTGGAACCAGCAGCTACCAGAGACACTCCTACAGGAACAAGCAGAGACCAGGGACACTCCCACAGGAACCAGCAGAGACCAGTGACAGTCCCACAGGAACCAGCAGAGGACAGAGACACTCCCACAGGAACCAGCAGAGACCAGGGCCACTTCCACAGGAACCAGGAGAGACCAGTGACAGTCCCACAGGAACCAGCAGAGACCAGAGACACTCCCACTGGAACCAGCAGAGACCAGAAACACTCCCACAGGAACTGTCAGCAATCAGAAACACTCCCACAGGAACCAGCAGAGACCAGAGTCACTCCCACAGTAACCAACAGCAACCAGAGACACGCCCACAGGAACCAGCAGAGACCAGGGACACTCCCACAGGAACCAGCAGCAACCAGAGACACTCCCACAGCAAGCAGCAGAGACCAGGGAAACTCCCACAGGAACCAGCAGAGACCAGTGACAGTCCCACAGAAACCAGCAGAGGACAGAGACCCTCACACAGGAACCAGCAGAGACCATAGACACTCCCACAGGAACCAGGCGAGACCAGAGACACTTCCACAGGAACCAACAGCAATCAGAGTCACTCCCACCGGAAACAGCATAGACCAGGGGCACTCCCACAGGATCCAGCAGCAACCAGAGAAACACCCACAGGAACCAGCAGAGACCAGGGGCACTCCTTCAGGAACCAGCAGAGACCAGTGACAGTCGCACAGGAACCAGCAGAGACCAGAGACACTTCCACAGGAACCAATAGCAACCAGAGACACTCCCACAGGAACCAGCAGAGACCAGGGACACTCCCACAGGAACCAGCAGCAACCAGAGAAACTCCCACAGCAAGCAGCACAGACCAGGATAACTCCCACAGGAACCAGCAGAGACCAGTGACAGTGCCACAGGAACCAGCAGAGGACAGAGACACTCCCAAAGGAACCTGCAGCGACCAGAGACACTCCCACAGGAAACAGCAGTGGCCAGAGATACTCCCACAGGAACCAACAGCAATCAGAGACACTCCCACAGGAACCAGCAGAGACCAGAGACACTCCCACAGGAACCAGGCGAGACCAGAGACACTTCCACAGGAACCAACAGCAACCAGAGACACTCCCACCGGAACCAGCAGAGACCAGGGGCACTCCCACAGGAACCATCAGCAACCAGAGAAACTCCCACAGGAACCAGCAGAGACCAGGGGCACTCCGTCAGGAACAAGCAGAGACCAGTGACAATCCCACAGGAACCAGCAGAGACCAGAGACACTTCCACAGGAACCAACAGCAACCAGAGACACTCCCACAGGAACCAGCACAGACCAGGGGCACTCCGTCAGGAACCAGCAGAGACCAGTAACAATCGCACACGAACCAGCAGAGACCAGAGACACTTCCACAGGAACCAACAGCAACCAGAGACACTCCCACAGGAACCAGCAGAGACCAAGGAAACTCCCAAAGGAACCAGCAGCAACCAGAGACACTCCCACAGCAAGCAGCTGAGACCAGGGAAACTCCCACAGGAACCAGCAGAGACCAGTGACAGTCCCACAGGAACCAGCAGAGGACAGAGACACTCCCACAGGAACCAACTGCAATCAGAGACCCTCCCCTGAAACCAGCAGAGACCAGAGACACTCCTACAGGAACCAGCAGTGGCCAGAGAAACTCCAACAGGAACCAGCAGCTACCAGAGACACTCCTACAGGAACATGCAGAGACAAGGGACACTCCCACAGGAACCAGCAGAGACCAGTGACAGTCCCACAGGAACCAGCAGAGGACAGAGACACTCCCACAGGAACCAGCAGAGACCAGGGCCACTCCCACAGGAACCAGGAGAGACCAGTGACAGTCCCACAGGAACCAGCAGAGAGCAGAGACACTCCCACCGGAACCAGCAGAGACCAGAAACACTCCCACAGGAACCGTCAGCAATCAGAAACACTCCCACAGGAACCAGCAGAGACCAGAGTCACTCCCACAGTAACCAACAGCAACCAGAGACACGCCCACAGGAACCAGCAGAGACCAGGGACACTCCCACAGGAACCAGCAGCAACCAGAGACACTCCCACAGCAAGCAGCAGAGACCAGGGAAACTCCCACAGGAACCAGCAGAGACCAGTGACAGTCCCACAGAAACCAGCAGAGGACAGAGACCCTCACACAGGAACCAGCAGAGACCATAGACACTCCCACAGGAACCAGGCGAGACCAGAGACACTTCCACAGGAACCAACAGCAATCAGAGTCACTCCCACCGGAAACAGCATAGACCAGGAGCACTCCCACAGGATCCAGCAGCAACCAGAGAAACACCCACAGGAACCAGCAGAGACCAGGGGCACTCCTTCAGGAACCAGCAGAGACCAGTGACAGTCGCACAGGAACCAGCAGAGACCAGAGACACTTCCACAGGAACCAACAGCAACCAGAGACACTCCCACAGGAACCAGCAGAGACCAGGGACACTCCCACAGGAACCAGCAGCAACCAGAGACACTCCCACAGCAAGCAGCTGAGACCAGGGAAACTCCCACAGGAACCAGCAGAGACCAGTGACAGTCCCACAGGAACCAGCAGAGGACAGAGACACTCCCACAGGAACCAACAGAGACCCGAGACAATCCCATAGGAACCAGCAGAAACCAGAGACACTCCCACAGGAACCAACTGCAATCAGAGACCCTCCCCTGAAACCAGGCGAGACCAGAGACACTTCCACAGGAACCAACAGCAATCAGAGTCACTCCCACCGGAAACAGCATAGACCAGGGGCACTCCCACAGGATCCAGCAGCAACCAGAGAAACACCCACAGGAACCAGCAGAGACCAGGGGCACTCCTTCAGGAACCAGCAGAGACCAGTGACAGTCGCACAGGAACCAGCAGAGACCAGAGACACTTCCACAGGAACCAATAGCAACCAGAGACACTCCCACAGGAACCAGCAGAGACCAGGGACACTCCCACAGGAACCAGCAGCAACCAGAGAAACTCCCACAGCAAGCAGCACAGACCAGGATAACTCCCACAGGAACCAGCAGAGACCAGTGACAGTGCCACAGGAACCAGCAGAGGACAGAGACACTCCCAAAGGAACCTGCAGCGACCAGAGACACTCCCACAGGAAACAGCAGTGGCCAGAGATACTCCCTCAGGAACCAACAGCAATCAGAGACACTCCCACAGGAACCAGCAGAGACCAGAGACACTCCCACAGGAACCAGGCGAGACCAGAGACACTTCCACAGGAACCAACAGCAACCAGAGACACTCCCACCGGAACCAGCAGAGACCAGGGGCACTCCCACAGGAACCATCAGCAACCAGAGAAACTCCCACAGGAACCAGCAGAGACCAGGGGCACTCCGTCAGGAACAAGCAGAGACCAGTGACAATCGCACACGAACCAGCAGAGACCAGAGACACTTCCACAGGAACCAACAGCAACCAGAGACACTCCCACAGGAACCAGCGGAGACCAGGGGCACTCCGTCAGGAACCAGCAGAGACCAGTAACAATCGCACACGAACCAGCAGAGACCAGAGACACTTCCACAGGAACCAACAGCAACCAGAGACACTCCCACAGGAACCAGCAGAGACCAAGGAAACTCCCAAAGGAACCAGCAGCAACCAGAGACACTCCCACAGCAAGCAGCTGAGACCAGGGAAACTCCCACAGGAACCAGCAGAGACCAGTGACAGTCCCACAGGAACCAGCAGAGGACAGAGACACTCCCACAGGAACCAACTGCAATCAGAGACCCTCCCCTGAAACCAGCAGAGACCAGAGACACTCCTACAGGAACCAGCAGTGGCCAGAGAAACTCCAACAGGAACCAGCAGCTACCAGAGACACTCCTACAGGAACATGCAGAGACAAGGGACACTCCCACAGGAACCAGCAGAGACCAGTGACAGTCCCACAGGAACCAGCAGAGGACAGAGACACTCCCACAGGAACCAGCAGAGACCAGGGCCACTCCCACAGGAACCAGGAGAGACCAGTGACAGTCCCACAGGAACCAGCAGAGAGCAGAGACACTCCCACCGGAACCAGCAGAGACCAGAAACACTCCCACAGGAACCGTCAGCAATCAGAAACACTCCCACAGGAACCAGCAGAGACCAGAGTCACTCCCACAGTAACCAACAGCAACCAGAGACACGCCCACAAGAACCAGCAGAGACCAGGGACACTCCCACAGGAACCAGCAGCAACCAGAGACACTCCCACAGCAAGCAGCAGAGACCAGGGAAACTCCCACAGGAACCAGCAGAGACCAGTGACAGTCCCACAGAAACCAGCAGAGGACAGAGACCCTCACACAGGAACCAGCAGAGACCATAGACACTCCCACAGGAACCAGGCGAGACCAGAGACACTTCCACAGGAACCAACAGCAATCAGAGTCACTCCCACCGGAAACAGCATAGACCAGGAGCACTCCCACAGGATCCAGCAGCAACCAGAGAAACACCCACAGGAACCAGCAGAGACCAGGGGCACTCCTTCAGGAACCAGCAGAGACCAGTGACAGTCGCACAGGAACCAGCAGAGACCAGAGACACTTCCACAGGAACCAACAGCAACCAGAGACACTCCCACAGGAACCAGCAGAGACCAGGGACACTCCCACAGGAACCAGCAGCAACCAGAGACACTCCCACAGCAAGCAGCTGAGACCAGGGAAACTCCCACAGGAACCAGCAGAGACCAGTGACAGTCCCACAGGAACCAGCAGAGGACAGAGACACTCCCACAGGAACCAACAGAGACCCGAGACAATCCCATAGGAACCAGCAGAAACCAGAGACACTCCCACAGGAACCAACTGCAATCAGAGACCCTCCCCTGAAACCAGCAGAGACCAGAGACACTCCTACAGGAACCAGCAGTGGCCAGGGAAAGTCCAGCAGGAACCAGCAGCTACCAGAGACACTCCTACAGGAACAAGCAGAGACAAGGGACACTCCCACAGGAACCAGCAGAGACCAGTGACAGTCCCACAGGAACCAGCAGAGGACAGAGACACTCCCACAGGAACCAGAAGAGACCAGGGCCACTCCCACAGGAACCAGGAGAGACCAGTGACAGTCCCACAGGAACCAGCAGAGACCAGAGACACTCCCACCGGAACCAGCAGAGACCAGAAACACTCCCACAGGAACCGTCAGCAATCAGAAACACTCCCACAGGAACCAGCAGAGACCAGAGTCACTCCCACAGTAACCAACAGCAACCAGAGACACACCCACAGGAACCAGCAGAGACCAGGGACACTCCCACAGGAACCAGCAGCAACCAGAGACACTCCCACAGCAAGCAGCAGAGACCAGGGAAACTCCCACAGGAACCAGCAGAGACCAGTGACAGTCCCACAGAAACCAGCAGAGGACAGAGACCCTCACACAGGAACCAGCAGAGACCATAGACACTCCCACAGGAACCAGGCGAGACCAGAGACACTTCCACAGGAACCAACAGCAATCAGAGTCACTCCCACCGGAAACAGCATAGACCAGGAGCACTCCCACAGGATCCAGCAGCAACCAGAGAAACACCCACAGGAACCAGCAGAGACCAGGGGCACTCCTTCAGGAACCAGCAGAGACCAGTGACAGTCGCACAGGAACCAGCAGAGACCAGAGACACTTCCACAGGAACCAACAGCAACCAGAGACACTCCCACAGGAACCAGCAGAGACCAGGGACACTTCCACAGGAACCAGCAGCAACCAGAGACACTCCCACAGCAAGCAGCACAGACCAGGGTAACTCCCACAGGAACCAGCAGAGACCAGTGACAGTGCCACAGGAACCAGCAGAGGACAGAGACACTCCCACAGGAACCTGCAGCGACCAGAGACACTCCCACAGGAAACAGCAGTGGCCAGAGATACTCCCACAGGAACCAACAGCAATCAGAGACACTCCCACAGGAACCAGCAGAGACCAGAGACACTCCCACAGGAACCAGGCGAGACCAGAGACACTTCCGCAGGAACCAACAGCAACCAGAGACACTCCCACCGGAACCAGCAGAGACCAGGGGCACTCCCACAGGAACCAGCAGCAAACAGAGAAACTCCCACAGGAACCAGCAGCGACCAGGGGCACTCCATCTGGAACCAGCAGAGACCAGTGACAATCGCACATGAACCAGCAGAGACCAGAGACACTTCCACAGGAACCAACAGCAACCAGAGACACTCCCACAGGAACCAGCAGAGACCAAGGACACTCCCAAAGGAACCAGCAGCAACCAGAGACACTCCCACAGCAAGCAGCTGAGACCAGGGAAACTCCCACAGGAACCAGCAGAGACCAGTGACAGTCCCACAGGAAACAGCAGAGTACAGAGACACTCCCACAGGAACCAGCAGAGACCAGAGACAACCCCATAGGAACCCGCAGAGGACAGAGACACTCCCACAGGAACCAGCACAGACCAGGGCCACTCCCACAGGAACCAAGAGAGACCAGTGACACTCCCACAGGAACCAGCAGGGACAAGAGACACTCCCACTGGAACCAGCAGAGACCAGAAACACTCCCACAGGAACCGTCAGCAATCAGAAACACTCCCACAGGAACCAGCAGAGACCAGGGACACCCCCACAGGAACCAGCAGCAACCAGAGACACTCCCACAGCAAGCAGCAGAGACCAGGGAAACTCCCACAGGAACCAGCAGAGACCAGTGACAGTCCCACAGAAACCAGCAGAGGACAGAGACCCTCACACAGGAACCAGCAGAGAACATAGACACTCCCACAGGAACCAGGCGAGACCAGAGACACTTCCACAGGAACCAACAGCAATCAGAGACACTCCCACCGGAAACAGCATAGACCAGGGGCACTCCCACAGGATCCAGCAGCAACCAGAGAAACACCCACAGGAACCAGCAGAGACCAGTGACAGTCGCACAGGAACCAACAGAGACCAGAGACAATCCCATAGGAACCAGCTGAAACCAGAGACACTCCCACAGGAACCAACAGCAATCAGAGACATTCCCACTGGAACCAGCAGAGACCACAGACAATCCTACAGGAACCAGCAGTGGCCAGCGAAACTCCCACAGGAACCTACAGCGACCAGAGACACTCCCACAGGAAACAGCAGTGGCCAGAGACACAACCACAGGAACCAACAGAGACCAGAGACACTCCCACAGGAACCAGCAGAGACCTGGGACACTACCACAGGAACCAGCAGAGACCAGTGACAGTCCCACAGGAACCAGCAGAGGACGGAGACACTCCACAGGAACCAACGGAGACCAGAGACTCTCCCACAGGAACCAGCAGCACCAGGGACACTCCCACTGGAACCAGCAGCAACCAGAGTCACTCCCACAGGAACAAGCAGAGACCAGGGACACTCCCACATGAACCAGAAGAGACCAGGGACACTCCCACAGGAACCAGCAGAGACCAGTGACAGTCCCAAAGGAACCAGCAGAGGACGGAGAGACTCCACAGGAACCAACAGAGACCAGAGACTCTCTCACAGGAACGACCAGCAATCCAAGACACTCCCACAGGAACCAACAGAGACCAGAGACAATCCCATAGGAACCAGCAGAAACCAGAGACACTCCCACAGGAACCAACTGCAATCAGAGACCCTCCCCTGAAACCAGCAGAGACCAGAGACACTCCTACAGGAACCAGCAGTGGCCAGGGAAAGTCCAACAGGAACCAGCAGCTACCAGAGACACTCCTACAGGAACAAGCAGAGACAAGGGACACTCCCACAGGAACCAGCAGAGACCAGTGACAGTCCCACAGGAACCAGCAGAGGACAGAGACACTCCCACAGGAACCAGCAGAGACCAGGGCCACTCCCACAGGAACCAGGAGAGACCAGTGACAGTCCCACAGGAACCAGCAGAGACCAGAGACACTCCCACCGGAACCAGCAGAGACCAGAAACACTCCCACAGGAACCGTCAGCAATCAGAAACACTCCCACAGGAACCAGCAGAGACCAGAGTCACTCCCACAGTAACCAACAGCAACCAGAGACACGCCCACAGGAACCAGCAGAGACCAGGGACACTCCCACAGGAACCAGCAGCAACCAGAGACACTCCCACAGCAAGCAGCAGAGACCAGGGAAACTCCCACAGGAACCAGCAGAGACCAGTGACAGTCCCACAGAAACCAGCAGAGGACAGAGACCCTCACACAGGAACCAGCAGAGACCATAGACACTCCCACAGGAACCAGGCGAGACCAGAGACACTTCCACAGGAACCAACAGCAATCAGAGTCACTCCCACCAGAAACAGCATAGACCAGGAGCACTCCCACAGGATCCAGCAGCAACCAGAGAAACACCCACAGGAACCAGCAGAGACCAGGGGCACTCCTTCAGGAACCAGCAGAGACCAGTGACAGTCGCACAGGAACCAGCAGAGACCAGAGACACTTCCACAGGAACCAACAGCAACCAGAGACACTCCCACAGGAACCAGCAGAGACCAGGGACACTTCCACAGGAACCAGCAGCAACCAGAGACACTCCCACAGCAAGCAGCACAGACCAGGGTAACTCCCACAGGAACCAGCAGAGACCAGTGACAGTGCCACAGGAACCAGCAGAGGACAGAGACACTCCCACAGGAACCTGCAGCGACCAGAGACACTCCCACAGGAAACAGCAGTGGCCAGAGATACTCCCACAGGAACCAACAGCAATCAGAGACACTCCCACAGGAACCAGCAGAGACCAGAGACACTCCCACAGGAACCAGGCGAGACCAGAGACACTTCCGCAGGAACCAACAGCAACCAGAGACACTCCCACCGGAACCAGCAGAGACCAGGGGCACTCCCACAGGAACCAGCAGCAAACAGAGAAACTCCCACAGGAACCAGCAGCGACCAGGGGCACTCCATCTGGAACCAGCAGAGACCAGTGACAATCGCACATGAACCAGCAGAGACCAGAGACACTTCCACAGGAACCAACAGCAACCAGAGACACTCCCACAGGAACCAGCAGAGACCAAGGACACTCCCAAAGGAACCAGCAGCAACCAGAGACACTCCCACAGCAAGCAGCTGAGACCAGGGAAACTCCCACAGGAACCAGCAGAGACCAGTGACAGTCCCACAGGAACCAGCAGAGGACAGAGACACTCCCACAGGAACCAACAGAGACCCGAGACAATCCCATAGGAACCAGCAGAAACCAGAGACACTCCCACAGGAACCAACTGCAATCAGAGGCCCACCCCCTGAAACCAGCAGAGACCAGAGACACTCGTACAGGAACAAGCAGTGGCCAGAGAAACTCCCACAGGAACCTGCAGCGACCAGAGACACTCCCACAGGAACCAGCAGTGGCCAGAGACACTCCCACAGGAACCAACAGAGACCAGAGACATTCCCACGGGAACCAACAGCAACAAGAGACACTCCCACAGGAACCAGCAGCACCAGGGACACTCCCACTGGAACCAGCAGCTACCAGAGACACTCCTACAGGAACAAGCAGAGACCAGGGACACACCCACAGGAACCAGCAGAGACCAGTGACAGTCCCACAGGAACCAGCATAGGACAGAGACAATCCCACAGGACCTAGCAGAGACCAGGGGCACTCCGACAGGAACCAGCAGAGACCAGGTACACTTTTACCGAAACCAGCAGCGACCAGAGAAACTCCCACAGGAACCAGTAGTGAACAGTGACATTCACACAGGAACCAGCAGTGGCCAGAGACACTCCCACAGGAACCAACAGAGACCAGAGACAATCCCATAGGAACCAGCAGAAACCAGAGACACTCCCTCAGGAACCAACAGCAATCAGAGATACTCCCACAGGAACCAGCAGCAACCAGAGACACTCCCACAGCAAGCAGCAGAGTTCAGGGAAACTCCCACAGCAACCAGCAGAGACCAGTGACAGTCCCACAGGAAACAGCAGAGTACAGAGACACTCCCACAGGAACCAGCAGAGACCAGAGACAACCCCATAGGAACCCGCAGAGGACAGAGACACTCCCACAGGAACCAGCACAGACCAGGGCCACTCCCACAGGAACCAAGAGAGACCAGTGACACTCCCACAGGAACCAGCAGGGACAAGAGACACTCCCACTGGAACCAGCAGAGACCAGAAACACTCCCACAGGAACCGTCAGCAATCAGAAACACTCCCACAGGAACCAGCAGAGACCAGGGACACCCCCACAGGAACCAGCAGCAACCAGAGACACTCCCACAGCAAGCAGCAGAGACCAGGGAAACTCCCACAGGAACCAGCAGAGACCAGTGACAGTCCCACAGAAACCAGCAGAGGACAGAGACCCTCACACAGGAACCAGCAGAGAACATAGACACTCCCACAGGAACCAGGTGAGACCAGAGACACTTCCACAGGAACCAACAGCAATCAGAGACACTCCCACCGGAAACAGCATAGACCAGGGGCACTCCCACAGGATCCAGCAGCAACCAGAGAAACACCCACAGGAACCAGCAGAGACCAGGGGCACTCCTTCAGGAACCAGCAGAGACCAGTGACAGTCGCACAGGAACCAGCAGAGACCAGAGACACTTCCACAGGAACCAACAGCAACCAGAGACACTCCCACAGGAACCAGCAGAGACCAGGGACACTCCCACAGGAACCAGCAGCAACCAGAGACACTCCCACAGGAACCAGCAGAGGACAGAGACACTCCCACAGGAACCAACAGAGACCAGAGACAATCCCATAGGAACCAGCTGAAACCAGAGACACTCCCACAGGAACCAACAGCAATCAGAGACATTCCCACTGGAACCAGCAGAGACCACAGACAATCCTACAGGAACCAGCAGTGGCCAGCGAAACTCCCACAGGAACCTACAGCGACCAGAGACACTCCCACAGGAAACAGCAGTGGCCAGAGACACAACCACAGGAACCAACAGAGACCAGAGACACTCCCACAGGAACCAGCAGAGACCTGGGACACTACCACAGGAACCAGCAGAGACCAGTGACAGTCCCACAGGAACCAGCAGAGGACGGAGACACTCCACAGGAACCAACGGAGACCAGAGACTCTCCCACAGGAACCAGCAGCACCAGGGACACTCCCACTGGAACCAGCAGCAACCAGAGTCACTCCCACAGGAACAAGCAGAGACCAGGGACACTCCCACATGAACCAGAAGAGACCAGGGACACTCCCACAGGAACCAGCAGAGACCAGTGACAGTCCCAAAGGAACCAGCAGAGGACGGAGAGACTCCACAGGAACCAACAGAGACCAGAGACTCTCTCACAGGAACGACCAGCAATCCAAGACACTCCCACAGGAACCAACAGAGACCAGAGACAATCCCATAGGAACCAGCAGAAACCAGAGACACTCCCACAGGAACCAACTGCAATCAGAGACCCTCCCCTGAAACCAGCAGAGACCAGAGACACTCCTACAGGAACCAGCAGTGGCCAGGGCAAGTCCAACAGGAACCAGCAGCTACCAGAGACACTCCTACAGGAACAAGCAGAGACAAGGGACACTCCCACAGGAACCAGCAGAGACCAGTGACAGTCCCACAGGAACCAGCAGAGGACAGAGACACTCCCACAGGAACCAGCAGAGACCAGGGCCACTCCCACAGGAACCAGGAGAGACCAGTGACAGTCCCACAGGAACCAGCAGAGACCAGAGACACTCCCACCGGAACCAGCAGAGACCAGAAACACTCCCACAGGAACCGTCAGCAATCAGAAACACTCCCACAGGAATCAGCAGAGACCAGAGTCACTCCCACAGTAACCAACAGCAACCAGAGACACGCCCACAGGAACCAGCAGAGACCAGGGACACTCCCACAGGAACCAGCAGCAACCAGAGACACTCCCACAGCAAGCAGCAGAGACCAGGGAAACTCCCACAGGAACCAGCAGAGACCAGTGACAGTCCCACAGAAACCAGCAGAGGACAGAGACCCTCACACAGGAACCAGCAGAGACCATAGACACTCCCACAGGAACCAGGCGAGACCAGAGACACTTCCACAGGAACCAACAGCAATCAGAGTCACTCCCACCGGAAACAGCATAGACCAGGAGCACTCCCACAGGATCCAGCAGCAACCAGAGAAACACCCACAGGAACCAGCAGAGACCAGGGGCACTCCTTCAGGAACCAGCAGAGACCAGTGACAGTCGCACAGGAACCAGCAGAGACCAGAGACACTTCCACAGGAACCAACAGCAACCAGAGACACTCCCACAGGAACCAGCAGAGACCAGGGACACTTCCACAGGAACCAGCAGCAACCAGAGACACTCCCACAGCAAGCAGCACAGACCAGGGTAACTCCCACAGGAACCAGCAGAGACCAGTGACAGTGCCACAGGAACCAGCAGAGGACAGAGACACTCCCACAGGAACCTGCAGCGACCAGAGACACTCCCACAGGAAACAGCAGTGGCCAGAGATACTCCCACAGGAACCAACAGCAATCAGAGACACTCCCACAGGAACCAGCAGAGACCAGAGACACTCCCACAGGAACCAGGCGAGACCAGAGACACTTCCGCAGGAACCAACAGCAACCAGAGACACTCCCACCGGAACCAGCAGAGACCAGGGGCACTCCCACAGGAACCAGCAGCAAACAGAGAAACTCCCACAGGAACCAGCAGCGACCAGGGGCACTCCATCTGGAACCAGCAGAGACCAGTGACAATCGCACATGAACCAGCAGAGACCAGAGACACTTCCACAGGAACCAACAGCAACCAGAGACACTCCCACAGGAACCAGCAGAGACCAAGGACACTCCCAAAGGAACCAGCAGCAACCAGAGACACTCCCACAGCAAGCAGCTGAGACCAGGGAAACTCCCACAGGAACCAGCAGAGACCAGTGACAGTCCCACAGGAACCAGCAGAGGACAGAGACACTCCCACAGGAACCAACAGAGACCCGAGACAATCCCATAGGAACCAGCAGAAACCAGAGACACTCCCACAGGAACCAACTGCAATCAGAGGCCCACCCCCTGAAACCAGCAGAGACCAGAGACACTCGTACAGGAACAAGCAGTGGCCAGAGAAACTCCCACAGGAACCTGCAGCGACCAGAGACACTCCCACAGGAACCAGCAGTGGCCAGAGACACTCCCACAGGAACCAACAGAGACCAGAGACATTCCCATGGGAACCAACAGCAACAAGAGACACTCCCACAGGAACCAGCAGCACCAGGGACACTCCCACTGGAACCAGCAGCTACCAGAGACACTCCTACAGGAACAAGCAGAGACCAGGGACACTCCCACAGGAACCAGCAGAGACCAGTGACAGTCCCACAGGAACCAGCATAGGACAGAGACAATCCCACAGGACCTAGCAGAGACCAGGGGCACTCCGACAGGAACCAGCAGAGACCAGGTACACTTTTACCGAAACCAGCAGCGACCAGAGAAACTCCCACAGGAACCAGTAGTGAACAGTGACATTCACACAGGAACCAGCAGTGGCCAGAGACACTCCCACAGGAACCAACAGAGACCAGAGACAATCCCATAGGAACCAGCAGAAACCAGAGACACTCCCTCAGGAACCAACAGCAATCAGAGATACTCCCACAGGAACCAGCAGCAACCAGAGACACTCCCACAGCAAGCAGCAGAGTTCAGGGAAACTCCCACAGCAACCAGCAGAGACCAGTGACAGTCCCACAGGAAACAGCAGAGTACAGAGACACTCCCACAGGAACCAGCAGAGACCAGAGACAACCCCATAGGAACCCGCAGAGGACAGAGACACTCCCACAGGAACCAGCACAGACCAGGGCCACTCCCACAGGAACCAAGAGAGACCAGTGACACTCCCACAGGAACCAGCAGGGACAAGAGACACTCCCACTGGAACCAGCAGAGACCAGAAACACTCCCACAGGAACCGTCAGCAATCAGAAACACTCCCACAGGAACCAGCAGAGACCAGGGACACCCCCACAGGAACCAGCAGCAACCAGAGACACTCCCACAGCAAGCAGCAGAGACCAGGGAAACTCCCACAGGAACCAGCAGAGACCAGTGACAGTCCCACAGAAACCAGCAGAGGACAGAGACCCTCACACAGGAACCAGCAGAGAACATAGACACTCCCACAGGAACCAGGCGAGACCAGAGACACTTCCACAGGAACCAACAGCAATCAGAGACACTCCCACCGGAAACAGCATAGACCAGGGGCACTCCCACAGGATCCAGCAGCAACCAGAGAAACACCCACAGGAACCAGCAGAGACCAGGGGCACTCCTTCAGGAACCAGCAGAGACCAGTGACAGTCGCACAGGAACCAGCAGAGACCAGAGACACTTCCACAGGAACCAACAGCAACCAGAGACACTCCCACAGGAACCAGCAGAGACCAGGACACTCCCACAGGAACCAGCAGCAACCAGAGACACTCCCACAGGAACCAGCAGAGGACAGAGACACTCCCACAGGAACCAACAGAGACCAGAGACAATCCCATAGGAACCAGCTGAAACCAGAGACACTCCCACAGGAACCAACAGCAATCAGAGACATTCCCACTGGAACCAGCAGAGACCACAGACAATCCTACAGGAACCAGCAGTGGCCAGCGAAACTCCCACAGGAACCTACAGCGACCAGAGACACTCCCACAGGAAACAGCAGTGGCCAGAGACACAACCACAGGAACCAACAGAGACCAGAGACACTCCCACAGGAACCAGCAGAGACCTGGGACACTACCACAGGAACCAGCAGAGACCAGTGACAGTCCCACAGGAACCAGCAGAGGACGGAGACACTCCACAGGAACCAACGGAGACCAGAGACTCTCCCACAGGAACCAGCAGCACCAGGGACACTCCCACTGGAACCAGCAGCAACCAGAGTCACTCCCACAGGAACAAGCAGAGACCAGGGACACTCCCACATGAACCAGAAGAGACCAGGGACACTCCCACAGGAACCAGCAGAGACCAGTGACAGTCCCAAAGGAACCAGCAGAGGACGGAGAGACTCCACAGGAACCAACAGAGACCAGAGACTCTCTCACAGGAACGACCAGCAATCCAAGACACTCCCACAGGAACCAACAGAGACCAGAGACAATCCCATAGGAACCAGCAGAAACCAGAGACACTCCAAAAGGAACCAACAGCAATCAGAGACACTCCCACTGGAACCAGCAGAGACCAGAGACACTCATACAGGATCCAGGAGTGGCCAGAGAAACTCCCACAGGAACCAGCAGCGACCAGAGACACTCCCACAGGAACCAGCAGTGGCCAGAGACACTCCCACAGGAACCAACAGAGACCAGAGACACTCCCACAGGAACCAACAGCAACCAGAGACACTCCCACAGGAACCAGCAGCACCAGGGACACTCCCACTGGAACCAGCAGCAACCAGAGACACTCCCACAGGAACAAGCAGAGACCAGGGACACTCCCACAGGAACCAGCAGAGACCAGGGACACTCCCACAGGAACCAGCAGAGGACGGAGACACTCCAGAGGAACCAACAGAGACCAGAGACTCTCACACAGGAACAAGCAGCAATCAAAGACACTCCCACAGGAACCAACAGAGACTAGAGACACTCCCACAGGAACCAACAGCAACCAGAGACACTCCCACAGGAACCAGCAGGACCAGGAACACTCCCACAGGAACCAGCAGCAACCAGAGACACTCCCTCAGGAACCAGCAGAGACCATGGACACTCCCACAGGAAGCAGCAGATACCAGGGAAAATCCCACAGTAAACATCAGAGACCAGTGACAGTGCCACAGGAACCAGCAGAGACCAGAATCACTCCACAAGGAACTAACAGAGACCAGAGACACTCCCACAGGAACGAGTAGCAATCAAAGACACTCCCACAGGAACCAACAGACCGGAGAAACTCCCAAAGGAACCAACAGAGACCAGGGCCACTCCCACAGGAACCGGCAGAGTCCAGGTACACTCCTACAGGAACCAGCAGAGACCAGTGACAGACCCACAGGAACCAGCAGAGACCAGAGACACTCCCACAGGAACCAACAGAGACCAGAAACACTCCCACAGGAACCGTCAGCAATCAGAAACACTCCCACAGGAACCAGCAGAGACCAGAGTCACTCCCACAGTAACCAACAGCAACCAGAGACACGCCCACAGGAAACAGCAGAGACCAGGGACACTCCCACAGGAACCAGCAGCAACCAGAGACACTCCCACAGCAAGCAGCAGAGACCAGGGAAACTCCCACAGGAACCAGCAGAGACCAGTGACAGTCCCACAGAAACCAGCAGAGGACAGAGACCCTCACACAGGAACCAGCAGAGACCATAGACACTCCCACAGGAACCAGGCGAGACCAGAGACACTTCCACAGGAACCAACAGCAATCAGAGACACTCCCACAGGAACCAGCAGGACCAGGAACACTCCCACAGGAACCAGCAGCAACCAGAGACAGTCCCACAGGAACCAGCATAGGACAGAGACAATCCCACAGGAACTAGCAGAGACCAGGGGCACTCCGACAGGAACCAGCAGAGACCAGGTACACTTTTACCGAAACCAGCAGCGACCAGAGAAACTCCCACAGGAACCAGTAGTGAACAGTGACATTCACACAGGAACCAGCAGTGGCCAGAGACACTCCCACAGGAACCAACAGAGACCAGAGACAATCACATAGGAACCAGCAGAAACCAGAGACACTCCCTCAGGAACCAACAGCAATCAGAGATACTCTCACAGGAACCAGCAGCAACCAGAGACACTCCCACAGCAAGCAGCAGAGTTCAGGGAAACTCCCACAGCAACCAGCAGAGACCAGTGACAGTCCCACAGGAAACAGCAGAGTACAGAGACACTCCCACAGGAACCAGCAGAGACCAGAGACAACCCCATAGGAACCCGCAGAGGACAGAGACACTCCCACAGGAACCAGCACAGACCAGGGCCACTCCCACAGGAACCAGGAGAGACCAGTGACACTCCCACAGGAACCGGCAGAGACCAGAGACACTCCCACTGGAACCAGCAGAGACCAGAAACACTCCCACAGGAACCGTCAGCAATCAGAAACACTCCCACAGCAAGCAGCAGAGACCAGGGAAACTCCCACAGGAACCAGCAGAGACCAGTGACAGTCCCACAGAAACCAGCAGAGGACAGAGACCCTCACACAGGAACCAGCAGAGAACATAGACACTCCCACAGGAACCAGGCGAGACCAGAGACACTTCCACAGGAACCAACAGCAATCAGAGACACTCCCACCGGAAACAGCATAGACCAGGGGCACTCCCACAGGATCCAGCAGCAACCAGAGAAACACCCACAGGAACCAGCAGAGACCAGGGGCACTCCTTCAGGAACCAGCAGAGACCAGTGACAGTCGCACAGGAACCAGCAGAGACCAGAGACACTTCCACAGGAACCAACAGCAACCAGAGACACTCCCACAGGAACCAGCAGAGACCAGGGACACTCCCACAGGAACCAGCAGCAACCAGAGACACTCCCACAGGAACCAGCAGAGGACAGAGACACTCCCACAGGAACCAACAGAGACCAGAGACAATCCCATAGGAACCAGCTGAAACCAGAGACACTCCCACAGGAACCAACAGCAATCAGAGACATTCCCACTGGAACCAGCAGAGACCACAGACAATCCTACAGGAACCAGCAGTGGCCAGCGAAACTTCCACAGGAACCTACAGCGACCAGAGACACTCCCACAGGAAACAGCAGTGGCCAGAGACACTCCCACAGGAACCAACAGAGACCAGAGACACTCCCACAGGAACCAACAGCAACCAGAGACAGTCCCACAGGAACCAGCAGCACCAGGGACACTCCCACAGGAACAAGCAGAGACCAGGGACACTCCCACAGGAACCAGCAGAGACCTGGGACACTACCACAGGAACCAGCAGAGACCAGTGACAGTCCCACAGGAACCAGCATAGGACGGAGACACTCCACAGGAACCAACGGAGACCAGAGACTCTCCCACAGGAACCAGCAGCACCAGGGACACTCCCACTGGAACCAGCAGCAACCAGAGTCACTCCCACAGGAACAAGCAGAGACCAGGGACACTCCCACATGAACCAGAAGAGACCAGGGACACTCCCACAGGAACCAGCAGAGACCAGTGACAGTCCCAAAGGAACCAGCAGAGGACGGAGAGACTCCACAGGAACCAACAGAGACCAGAGACTCTCTCACAGGAACGAGCAGCAATCCAAGACACTCCCACAGGAACCAACAGAGACCAGAGACAATCCCATAGGAACCAGCAGAAACCAGAGACACTCCAAAAGGAACCAACAGCAATCAGAGACACTCCCACTGGAACCAGCAGAGACCAGAGACACTCATACAGGATCCAGGAGTGGCCAGAGAAACTCCCACAGGAACCAGCAGCGACCAGAGACACTCCCACAGGAACCAGCAGTGGCCAGAGACACTCCCACAGGAACCAACAGAGACCAGAGACACTCCCACAGGAATCAACAGCAACCAGAGACACTCCCACAGGAACCAGCAGCACCAGGGACACTCCCACTGGAACCAGCAGCAACCAGAGACACTCCCACAGGAACAAGCAGAGACCAGGGACACTCCCACAGGAACCAGCAGAGACCAGGGACACTCCCACAGGAACCAGCAGAGGACGGAGACACTCCAGAGGAACCAACAGAGACCAGAGACTCTCACACAGGAACAAGCAGCAATCAAAGACACTCCCACAGGAACCAACAGAGACTAGAGACACTCCCACAGGAACCAACAGCAACCAGAGACACTCCCACAGGAACCAGCAGGACCAGGAACACTCCCACAGGAACCAGCAGCAACCAGAGACACTCCCTCAGGAACCAGCAGAGACCAGGGACACTCCCACAGGAAGCAGCAGATACCGGGGAAAATCCCACAGTAAACATCAGAGACCAGTGACAGTGCCACAGGAACCAGCAGAGACCAGAATCACTCCACAAGGAACTAACAGAGACCAGAGACACTCCCACAGGAACGAGTAGCAATCAAAGACACTCCCACAGGAACCAACAGACCGGAGAAACTCCCAAAGGAACCAACAGAGACCAGGGCCACTCCCACAGGAACCGGCAGAGTCCAGGTACACTCCTACAGGAACCAGCAGAGACCAGTGACAGACCCACAGGAACCAGCAGAGACCAGAGACACTCCCACAGGAACCAACAGAGACCAGAAACACTCCCACAGGAACCGTCAGCAATTAGAAACACTCCCACAGGAACCAGCAGAGACCAGAGTCACTCCCACAGTAACCAACAGCAACCAGAGACACGCCCACAGGAAACAGCAGAGACCAGGGACACTCCCACAGGAACCAGCAGCAACCAGAGACACTCCCACAGCAAGCAGCAGAGACCAGGGAAACTCCCACAGGAACCAGCAGAGACCAGTGACAGTCCCACAGAAACCAGCAGAGGACAGAGACCCTCACACAGGAACCAGCAGAGACCATAGACACTCCCACAGGAACCAGGCGAGACCAGAGACACTTCCACAGGAACCAACAGCAATCAGAGTCCACTCCCACCGGAAACAGCATAGACCAGGGGCACTCCCACAGGATCCAGCAGCAACCAGAGAAACACCGACAGGAACCAGCAGAGACCAGGGGCACTCCTTCAGGAACCAGCAGAGACCAGTGACAGTCGCACAGGAACCAGCAGAGACCAGAGACACTTCCACAGGAATCAACAGCAACCAGAGACACTCCCACAGGAACCAGCAGAGACCAGGGACACTCCCACAGGAACCAGCAGCAACCAGAGACACTCCCACAGCAAGCAGCAAAGACCAGGGTAACTCCCACAGGAACCAGCAGAGACCAGTGACAGTGCCACAGGAACCAGCAGAGGACAGAGACACTCCCACAGGAACCTGCAGCGACCAGAGACACTCCCACAGGAAACAGCAGTGGCCAGAGATACTCCCACAGGAACCAACAGCAATCAGAGACACTCCCACAGGAACCAGCAGAGACCAGAGACACTCCCACAGGAACCAGGCGAGACCAGAGACACTTCCACAGGAACCAACAGCAACCAGAGACACTCCCACCGGAACCAGCAGAGACCAGGGGCACTCCCACAGGAACCTGCAGCAACCAGAGAAACTCCCACAGGAACCAGCAGCGACCAGGGGCACTCCGTCAGGAACCAGCAGAGACCAGTGACAATCGCACATGAACCAGCAGAGACCAGAGACACTTCCACAGGAACCAACAGCAACCAGAGACACTCCCACAGCAAGCAGCTGAGACCAGGCAAACTCCCACAGGAACCAGCAGAGACCAGTGACAGTCCCACAGGAACCACCAGAGGACGGAGACACTCCACAGGAACCAACAGAGACCAGAGACAATCCCATAGGAACCAGCAGAGGACAGAGATACTCCCACAGGAACCAGCAGTGGCCAGAGACACTCCCACAGGAAACAACAGAGACCAGAGACACCCCCTCAGGAACCAAAAGCAACCACAGACACTCCCACAGGAACCAGCATAGACCTGGGACACTCCCACAGGAACCAGCAGAGACCAGTGACAGTCCCACAGGAACCACCAGAGGATGGAGACACTCCACAGGAACCAACAGAGACCAGAGACTCTCCCACAGGAACCAGCAGCACCAGGGACACACCCACTGGAACCAGCAGCAACCAGAGACACTCCCACAGGAACTAGCAGAGACCAGGGACAATCCCACAGGAACCAGCAGAGACCAGTGACACTCCCACAGGAACCAGCAGAGGATGGAGACACTCCACAGGAACCAACAGAGGACAGAGACTCTCCCACAGGAACCAGCAGCAATCAAAGTCACTCCCACAGGAACCAACAGAGACCAGATACAATCCCATAGGAACCAGCAGTAACCAGAGACACTCCCACAGGAACCAACAGCAATCAGAGACACTCCCACTGGAACCAGCAGAGACCAGAGACACTCATACAGGAACCAGCAGTGGCCAGAGAAACTCCCACAGGAACCTGCAGTGACCAGAGACACTCCCACAGAAACCAGCAGTGGCCAGAGGCAATCCCTCAGGAACCAGCAGAGACCAGATACACTCCCACAGGAACCCACAGCAACCAGAGACACTCCCACAGGAACCAGCAGCACCAGGGACACTCCCACTGGAACCAGCAGCAACCAGAGACACTCCCACAGGAACAAGCAGAGACCAGGGACACTCCCACAGGAACCAGTAGAGACCAGGGACACTCCCACAGGAACCAGCAGAGACCAGGGACAGTCCCAAAGGAAACAGCAGAGGACGGAGACACTCCACAGGAACCAACAGAGACCAGAGACTCTCCCACAGGAACAAGCAGCAATCAAAGACACTCCCACAGGAACCAACAGAGACCAGAAACACTCCCACAGGAACCAACAGCAACCAGAGACACTCCCACAGGAACCAGCAGGACCAGGAACACTCCCACAGGAACTAGCAGCAACCAGAGACACTCCCTCAGGAACCAGCAGAGACCAGGTACACTCCCACAGGAAGCAGCAGAGACCAGTGACAGTGCCACAGGAACCAGCAGAGACCAGAACCATTCCACAGGAACCAACAGAGACCAGAGACACTCCCACAAGAACCAGTAGCAATCAAAGACGCTCCCACAGGAACCAACAGACCGGAGAAACTCCCAAAGGAACCAACAGAGACCAGGGCCACTCCCACAGGAACCGGCAGAGACCAGGTACACTCCTACAGGAACCAGCAGATTCCAGTGACAGACCCACAGGAATCAGCAGAGACCAGAGACACTCCCACAGGAACCAACAGAGACCGGAGATACTCCCCCAGGAACCAACAGAGACCGGAGATACTCCCCCAGGAACCAGCAGCAATCAGAGACACTCCCACAGGAACCAACAAAGACCAGAGACACTCCCACAGGAACCAACAGCAATCAGAGTGACTCCCACAGGAGCCAATAGCAATCAGAGACTCTCCCACAGGAACCAAAAGTGCCCTGAGACACTCCCACAGGAACCAGCAGAGACCACAGACACTCCCACAGGAACCAACAGCAATCAGAGACACTCCCACAGGAACCAACAGCAATCACTGACACTCCCACAGGAACCAGCGGTGGCCACAGACACTCCCACAGGAACCAGCAGCGACCAGAGAAACTCCCACAGGAACCAGCAGTGAACAGTGACACTCACACAGGAACCAGCAGTGGCCAGAGCTACTCCCACAGGAACCAACAGCAATCAGAGACACTCCCACAGGAACCAGCAGAGACCAGAGACACTCCCACAGGAACCAGGCGAGACCAGAGACACTTCCACAGGAACCAACAGCAACCGGAGACACTCCCACCGGAACCAGCAGGGACCAGGGGCACTCCCACAGGAAGCAGGCGAGACCAGAGACACTTCCACAGGAACCAACAGCAACCAGAGACACTCCCACCGGAACCAGCAGGGACCAGGGGCACTCCCACAGGAACCAGCAGCAACCAGAGAAACTTCCACAGGAACCAGCAGAGACCAGGGGCACTCCGTCAGGAACCAGCAGAGACCAGTGACAATCGCACACGAACCAGCAGAGACCAGAGACGCTTCCACAGGAACCAACAGCAACCAGAGACACTCCCACACGAACCAGCAGAGACCAGGGACACTCCCAAAGGAACGAGCAGCAACCAGAGACACTCCCACAGCAAGCAGCAGAGACCAGGGAAACTCCCACAGGAACCAGCAGAGACCATTGACAGTCCTGCAGGAACCAGCAGAGGACAGAGACACTCCCACAGGAACCAACAGAGACCCGAGACAATCCCATAGGAACCAGCAGAAACCAGAGGCAGTCCCACAGGAACCAACAGCAATCAGAGACCCTCCCACTGGAACCAGCAGAGACCAGATACACTCCTACAGGAACCAGCAGTGGTCAGAGAAACTCCCACAGGAACCTGCAGCGACCAGAGACACTCCCACAGGAACCAACAGAGACCAGAGACATTCCCACGGGAACCAACAGCAACAAGAGACACTCCCACAGGAACCAGCAGCACCAGGGACACTCCCACTGGAACCAGCAGCTACCAGAGACACTCCTACAGGAACAAGCAGAGACCAGGGACATCCCACAGGAACCAGCAGAGACCAGTGACAGTCCCACAGGAACCAGCAGAGGACAGAGACACTCCCACAGGAACCAGCAGAGACCAGGGCCACTACCACAGGAACCAGGAGAGACCAGTGACAGTCCCACAGGAACCAGCAGAGACCAGAGACACTCCCACTGGAACCAGCAGAGACCAGAAACACTCCCACAGGAACCGTCAGCAATCAGAAACACTCCCACAGGAATCAGCAGAGACCAGAGTCACTCCCACAGTAACCAACAGCAACCAGAGACACGCCCACAGGAACCAGCAGAGACCAGGGACACTCCCACAGGAACCAGCAGCAACCAGAGACACTCCCATAGCAAGCAGCAGAGACCAGGGAAACTCCCACAGGAACCAGCAGAGACCAGTGACAGTCCCACAGAAACCAGCAGAGGACAGAGACCCTCACACAGGAACCAGCAGAGACCATAGACACTCCCACAGGAACCAGGCGAGACCAGAGACACTTCCACAGGAACCAACAGCAATCAGAGTCACTCCCACCGGAAACAGCATAGACCAGGGGCACTCCCACAGGATCCAGCAGCAACCAGAGAAACACCCACAGGAACCAGGAGAGACCAGGGGCACTCCTTCAGGAACCAGCAGAGACCAGTGACAGTCGCACAGGAACCAGCAGAGACCAGAGACACTTCCACAGGAACCAACAGCAACCAGAGACACTCCCACAGGAACCAGCAGAGACCAGGGACACTCCCACAGGAACCAGCAGCAACCAGAGACACTCCCACAGCAAGCAGCACAGACCAGGGTAACTCCCACAGGAACCAGCAGAGACCAGTGACAGTGCCACAGGAACCAGCAGAGGACAGAGACACTCCCACAGGAACCTGCAGCGACCAGAGACACTCCCACAGGAAACAGCAGTGGCCAGAGATACTCCCACAGGAACCAACAGCAATCAGAGACACTCCCACAGGAACCAGCAGAGACCAGAGACACTCCCACAGGAACCAGGCGAGACCAGAGACACTTCCACAGGAACCAACAGCAACCAGAGACACTCCCACCGGAACCAGCAGAGACCAGGGGCACTCCCACAGGAACCAGCAGCAACCAGAGAAACTCCCACAGGAACCAGCAGAGACCAGGGGCACTCCGTCAGGAACCAGCAGAGACCAGTGACAATCGCACACGAACCAGCAGAGACCAGAGACACTTCCACAGGAACCAACAGCAACCAGAGACACTCCCACAGGAACCAGCAGAGACCAAGGACACTCCCAAAGGAACCAGCAGCAACCAGAGACACTCCCACAGCAAGCAGCTGAGACCAGGGAAACTCCCACAGGAACCAGCAGAGACCAGTGACAGTCCCACAGGAACCAGCAGAGGACAGAGACACTCCCACAGGAACCAACAGAGACCCGAGACAATCCCATAGGAACCAGCAGAAACCAGAGACACTCCCACAGGAACCAACTGCAATCAGAGACCCTCCCCTGAAACCAGCAGAGACCAGAGACACTCCTACAGGAACCAGCAGTGGCCAGAGAAACTCCCACAGGAACCTGCAGCTACCAGAGACACTCCTAGAGGAACAAGCAGAGACCAGGGACACTCCCACAGGAACCAGGCGAGACCAGAGACACTTCCACAGTAACCAACAGCAATCAGAGTCCACTCCCACCGGAAACAGCAAAGACCAGGGGCACTCCCACAGGATCCAGCAGCAACCAGAGAAACACCCACAGGAACCAGCAGAGACCAGGGGCAGTCCTTCAGGAACCAGCAGAGACCAGTGACAGTCGCACAGGAACCAGCAGAGACCAGAGACACTTCCACAGGAATCAACAGCAACCAGAGACACTCCCACAGGAACCAGCAGAGACCAGGGACACTCCCACAGGAACCAGCAGCAACCAGAGACACTCCCACAGCAAGCAGCAAAGACCAGGGTAACTCCCACAGGAACCAGCAGAGACCAGTGACAGTGCCACAGGAACCAGCAGAGGACAGAGACACTCCCACAGGAACCTGCAGCGACCAGAGACACTCCCACAGGAAACAGCAGTGGCCAGAGATACTCCCACAGGAACCAACAGCAATCAGAGACACTCCCACAGGAACCAGCAGAGACCAGAGACACTCCCACAGGAACCAGGCGAGACCAGAGACACTTCCACAGGAACCAACAGCAACCAGAGACACTCCCACCGGAACCAGCAGAGAGGGGGGCACTCCCACAGGAACCAGCAGCAACCAGAGAAACTCCCACAGGAACCAGCAGCGACCAGGGGCACTCCGTCAGGAACCAGCAGAGACCAGTGACAATCGCACATGAACCAGCAGAGACCAGAGACACTTCCACAGGAACCAACAGCAACCAGAGACACTCCCACAGCAAGCAGCTGAGACCAGGCAAACTCCCACAGGAACCAGCAGAGACCAGTGACAGTCCCACAGGAACCACCAGAGGACGGAGACACTCCACAGGAACCAACAGAGACCAGAGACAATCCCATAGGAACCAGCAGAGGACAGAGATACTCCCACAGGAACCAGCAGTGGCCAGAGACACTCCCACAGGAAACAACAGAGACCAGAGACACCCCCTCAGGAACCAAAAGCAACCACAGACACTCCCACAGGAACCAGCATAGACCTGGGACACTCCCACAGGAACCAGCAGAGACCAGTGACAGTCCCACAGGAACCACCAGAGGATGGAGACACTCCACAGGAACCAACAGAGACCAGAGACTCTCCCACAGGAACCAGCAGCACCAGGGACACTCCCACTGGAACCAGCAGCAACCAGAGACACTCCCACAGGAACTAGCAGAGACCAGGGACACTCCCACAGGAACCAGCAGAGACCAGTGACACTCCCACAGGAACCAGCAGAGACCAGTGACAGTCCCACAGGAACCAGCAGAGGATGGAGACACTCCACAGGAACCAACAGAGGACAGAGACTCTCCCACAGGAACCAGCAGCAATCAAAGTCACTCCCACAGGAACCAACAGAGACCAGATACAATCCCATAGGAACCAGCAGTAACCAGAGACACTCCCACAGGAACCATCAGCAATCAGAGACACTCCCACTGGAACCAGCAGAGACCAGAGACACTCATACAGGAACCAGCAGTGGCCAGAGAAACTCCCACAGGAACCTGCAGTGACCAGAGACACTCCCACAGAAACCAGCAGTGGCCAGAGGCAATCCCTCAGGAACCAGCAGAGACCAGATACACTCCCACAGGAACCCACAGCAACCAGAGACACTCCCACTGGAACCAGCAGCAACCAGAGACACTCCCACAGGAACAAGCAGAGACCAGGGACACAACCACAGGAACCAGCAGAGACCAGGGACACTCCCACAGGAACCAGCAGAGACCAGTGACAGTCCCACAGGAACCAGCAGAGGACGGAGACACTCCACAGGAACCAACAGAGACCAGAGACTCTCCCACAGGAACAAGCAGCAATCAAAGACACTCCCACAGGAACCAACAGAGACCAGAAACACTCCCACAGGAACCAACAGCAACCAGAGACACTCCCACAGGAACCAGCAGGACCAGGAACACTCCCACAGGAACTAGCAGCAACCAGAGACACTCCCTCTGGAACCAGCAGAGACCAGGTACACTCCCACAGGAAGCAGCAGAGACCAGTGACAGTGCCACAGGAACCAGCAGAGACCAGAACCATTCCACAGGAACCAACAGAGACCAGAGACACTCCCACAAGAACCAGTAGCAATCAAAGACACTCCCACAGGAACCAACAGACCGGAGAAACTCCCAAAGGAACCAACAGAGACCAGGGCCACTCCCACAGGAACCGGCAGAGACCAGGTACACTCCTACAGGAACCAGCAGATTCCAGTGACAGACCCACAGGAATCAGCAGAGACCAGAGACACTCCCACAGGAACCAACAGAGACCGGAGATACTCCCCCAGGAACCAACAGAGACCGGAGATACTCCCCCAGGAACCAGCAGCAATCAGAGACACTCCCACAGGAACCAACAAAGACCAGAGACACTCCCACAGGAACCAACAGCAATCAGAGTGACTCCCACAGGAGCCAATAGCAATCAGAGACTCTCCCACAGGAACCAAACGTGCCCTGAGACACTCCCACAGGAACCAGCAGAGACCACAGACACTCCCACAGGAACCAACAGCAATCAGAGACACTCCCACAGGAACCAACAGCAATCAGTGACACTCCCACAGGAACCAGCGGTGGCCACAGACACTCCCACAGGAACCAGCAGCGACCAGAGAAACTCCCACAGGAACCAGCAGTGAACAGTGACACTCACACAGGTACCGGCAGTGGCCAGAGATACTCCCACAGGAACCAACAGCAATCAGAGACACTCCCACAGGAACCAGCAGAGACCAGAGACACTCCCACAGGAACCAGGCGAGACCAGAGACACTTCCACAGGAACCAACAGCAACCAGAGACACTCCCACCGGAACCAGCAGGGACCAGGGGCACTCCCACAGGAACCAGCAGCAACCAGAGAAACTTCCACAGGAACCAGCAGAGACCAGGGGCACTCCGTCAGGAACCAGCAGAGACCAGTGACAATCGCACACGAACCAGCAGAGACCAGAGACGCTTCCACAGGAACCAACAGCAACCAGAGACACTCCCACACGAACCAGCAGAGACCAGGGACACTCCCAAAGGAACGAGCAGCAACCAGAGACACTCCCACAGCAAGCAGCAGAGACCAGGGAAACTCCCACAGGAACCAGCAGAGACCATTGACAGTCCTGCAGGAACCAGCAGAGGACAGAGACACTCCCACAGGAACCAACAGAGACCCGAGACAATCCCATAGGAACCAGCAGAAACCAGAGGCAGTCCCACAGGAACCAACAGCAATCAGAGACCCTCCCACTGGAACCAGCAGAGACCAGATACACTCCTACAGGAACCAGCAGTGGTCAGAGAAACTCCCACAGGAACCTGCAGCGACCAGAGACAATCCCACAGGAACCAACAGAGACCAGAGACATTCCCACGGGAACCAACAGCAACAAGAGACACTCCCACAGGAACCAGCAGCACCAGGGACACTCCCACTGGAACCAGCAGCTACCAGAGACACTCCTACAGGAACAAGCAGAGACCAGGGACATCCCACAGGAACCAGCAGAGACCAGTGACAGTCCCACAGGAACCAGCAGAGGACAGAGACACTCCCACAGGAACCAGCAGAGACCAGGGCCACTACCACAGGAACCAGGAGAGACCAGTGACAGTCCCACAGGAACCAGCAGAGACCAGAGACACTCCCACTGGAACCAGCAGAGACCAGAAACACTCCCACAGGAACCGTCAGCAATCAGAAACACTCCCACAGGAATCAGCAGAGACCAGAGTCACTCCCACAGTAACCAACAGCAACCAGCGACACGCCCACAGGAACCAGCAGAGACCAGGGACACTCCCACAGGAACCAGCAACAACCAGAGACACTCCCACAGCAAGCAGCAGAGACCAGGGAAACTCCCACAGGAACCAGCAGAGACCAGTGACAGTCCCACAGAAAACAGCAGAGGACAGAGACCCTCACACAGGAACCAGCAGAGACCATAGACACTCCCACAGGAACCAGGCGAGACCAGAGACACTTCCACAGGAACCAACAGCAATCAGAGTCACTCCCACCGGAAACAGCATAGACCAGGGGCACTCCCACAGGATCCAGCAGCAACCAGAGAAACACCCACAGGAACCAGCAGAGACCAGGGGCACTCCTTCAGGAACCAGCAGAGACCAGTGACAGTCGCACAGGAACCAGCAGAGACCAGAGACACTTCCACAGGAACCAACAGCAACCAGAGACACTCCCACCGGAACCAGCAGAGACCAGGGGCACTCCCACATGAACCAGCAGCAACCAGAGAAACTCCCACAGGAACCAGCAGAGACCAGGGGCACTCCATCAGGAACCAGCAGAGACCAGTGACAATCGCACACGAACCAGCAGAGACCAGAGACACTTCCACAGGAACCAACAGCAACCAGAGACACTCCCACAGGAACCAGCAGAGACCAAGGACACTCCCAAAGGAACCAGCAGCAACCAGAGACACTCCCACAGCAAGCAGCTGAGACCAGGGAAACTCCCACAGGAACCAGCAGAGACCAGTGACAGTCCCACAGGAACCAGCAGAGGACAGAGACACTCCCACAGGAACCAACAGAGACCCGAGACAATCCCATAGGAACCAGCAGAAACCAGAGACACTCCCACAGGAACCAACAGCAATCAGAGACCCTCCCCTGAAACCAGCAGAGACCAGAGACACTCCTACAGGAACCAGCAGTGGCCAGAGAAACTCCCACAGGAACCAGCAGCTACCAGAGACACTCCTAGAGGAACAAGCAGAGACCAGGGACACTCCCACAGGAACCAGCAGAGACCAGTGACAGTCCCACAGGAACCAGCAGAGGACAGAGACACTCCCACAGGAACCAGCAGAGACCAGGGCCACTCCCACAGGAACCAGGAGAGACCAGTGACAGTCCCACAGGAACCAGCAGAGACCAGAGACACGCCCACTGGAACCAGCAGAGACCAGAAACACTCCCACAGGAACCGTCAGCAATCAGAAACACTCCCACAGGAACCAGCAGAGACCAGAGTCACTCCCACAGTAACCCACAGCAACCAGAGACACGCCCACAGGAACCAGCAGAGACCAGGGACACTCCCACAGGAACCAGCAGCAACCAGAGACACTCCCACAACAAGCAGCAGAGACCAGGGAAACTCCCACAGGAACCAGCAGAGACCAGTGACAGTCCAACAGAAACCAGCAGAGGACAGAGACCCTCACACAGGAACCAGCAGAGGCCATAGACACTCCCACAGGAACCAGGCGAGACCAGAGTCACTTCCACAGGAACCAACAGCAAGCAGAGTCACTCCCACCGGAAACAGCATAGACCGGGGCACTCCCACAGGATCCAGCAGCAACCAGAGAAACACCCACAGGAACCAGCAGAGACCAGGGGCACTCCTTCAGGAACCAGCAGAGACCAGTGACAGTCGCACAGGAACCAGCAGAGACCAGAGACACTTCCACAGGAACCAACAGCAACCAGAGACACTCCCACAGGAACCAGCAGAGACCAAGGAAAACTCCCACAGGAACCAGCAGCAACCAGAGACACTCCCACAGCAAGCAGCACAGACCAGGGTAACTCCCATAGGAACCAGCAAAGACCAGTGACAGTGCCACAGGAACCAGCAGAGGACAGAGACACTCCCACAGGAACCAGCAGAGACCAGAGACACTCCCACAGGAACTAGGCGAGACCAGAGACACTTCCACAGGAACAAACAGCAACCAGAGACACTCCCACCGGAACCAGCAGAGACCAGGGGCACTCCCACAGGAACCAGCAGCAACCAGAGAAACTCCCACAGGAACCAGCAGAGACCAGGGGCACTCCGTCAGGAACCAGCAGAGACCAGTGACAATCGCACAGGAACCAGCAGAGACCAGAGACACTTCCACAGGAACCAACAGCAACCAGAGACACTCCCACAGGAACCAGCAGAGACCAAGGACACTCCCAAAGGAACCAGCAGCAACCAGAGACACTCCCACAGGAACCAACTGCAATCAGAGACCCTCCCCTGAAACCAGCAGAGACCAGAGACACTCCTACAGGAACCAGCAGTGGCCAGAGAAACTCCCACAGGAACCTGCAGCGACCAGAGACACTCCCACAGGAACCAGCAGTGGCCAGAGACACTCCCACAGGAACCGACAGAGACCAGAGACATTCCCACGGGAACCAACAGCAACAAGAGACACTCCCAAAAGAAACAGCAGCACCAGGGACACTCCCACTGGAACCAGCAGCTACCAGAGACACTCCTACAGGAACAAGCAGAGACCAGGGACACTCCCACAGGAACCAGCAGAGACCAGTGACAGTCCCACAGGAACCAGCAGAGGACAGAGACACTCCCACAGGAACAAGCAGAGACCAGGGGCACTCCCACAGGAACGAGCAGAGACCAGTGACAGTCCCACAGGAACCAGCAGAGGACAGAGACACTCCCACAGGAACCAGCAGAGACCAGGGGCACTCCCACAGGAACCAGCAGAGACCAGGTACACTCTTACAGAAACCAGCAGCGACCAGAGAAACTCCCACAGGAACCAGTAGTGAACAGTGACATTCACACAGGAACCAGCAGTGGCCAGAGACACTCCTACAGGAACCAACAGAGACCAGAGACAATCCCATAGGAACCAGCAGAAACAAGAGACACTCCCACAGGAACCACCAGCAATCAGAGATACTCCCACAGGAACCAGCAGCAACCAGAGACACTCCCACAGCAAGCAGCAGAGTTCAGGGAAACTCCCACAGCAACCAGCAGAGACCAGTGACAGTCCCACAGGAAACAGCAGAGTACAGAGACACTCCCACAGGAACCAGCAGAGACCAGAGACAACCCCATAGGAACCCGCAGAGGACAGAGACACTCCCACAGGAACCAGCACAGACCAGGGCCACTCCCACAGGAACCAGGAGAGACCAGTGACACTCCCACAGGAACCAGCAGAGACCAGAGACACTCCCAGTGGAACCAGCAGAGACCAGAAACACTCCCACAGGAACCGTCAGCAATCAGAAACACTCCCAAAGGAACCAGCAGAGACCAGAGTCACTCCCACAGTAACCAACAGCAACCAGAGACACGCCCACAGGAACCAGCAGAGACCAGGGACACCCCCACAGGAACCAGCAGCAACCAGAGACACTCCCACAGCAAGCAGCAGAGACCAGGGAAACTCCCACAGGAACCAGCAGGGACCAGTGACAGTCCCACAGAAACCGGCAGAGGACAGAGACCCTCACACAGGAACCAGCAGAGACCATAGACACTCCCACAGGAACCAGGCGAGACCAGAGACACTTCCACAGGAACCAACAGCAATCAGAGACACTCCCACCGGAAACAGCATAGACCAGGGGCACTCCCACAGGATCCAGCAGCAACCAGAGAAACACCCACAGGAACCAGCAGAGACCAGGGGCACTCCTTCAGGAACCAGCAGAGACCAGTGACAGTCGCACAGGAACCAGCAGCAACCAGAGACACTCCCACAGGAACCAGCAGAGACCAGGGACACTCCCACAGGAACCAGCAGCAACCAGAGACACTCCCACAGGAACCAGCAGAGGACAGAGACACTCCCACAGGATCCAACAGAGACCAGAGACAATCCCATAGGAACCAGCTGAAACCAGAGACACTCCCACAGGAACCAACAGCAATCAGAGACATTCCCACTGGAACCAGCAGAGACCACAGACAATCCTACAGGAACCAGCAGTGGCCAGAGACACTCCCACAGGAACCAACAGCAACCAGAGACAGTCCCACAGGAACCAGCAGCACCAGGGACACTCCCACAGGAACAAGCAGAGACCAGGGACACTCCCACAGGAACCAGCAGAGACCTGGGACACTACCACAGGAACCAGCAGAGACCTGTGACAGTCCCACAGGAACCAGCAGAGGACGGAGACACTCCACAGGAACCAACGGAGACCAGAGACACTCCCACAGGAACCAGCAGCACCAGGGACACTCCCACTGGAACCAGCAGCAACCAGAGTCACTCCCACAGGAACAAGCAGAGACCAGGGACACTCCCACATGAACCAGAAGAGACCAGGGACACTCCCACAGGAACCAGCAGAGACCAGTGACAGTCCCAAAGGAACCAGCAGAGGACGGAGAGACTCCACAGGAACCAACAGAGACCAGACACTCTCTCACAGGAACGAACAGCAATCCAAGACACTCCCACCGGAACCAACAGAGACCAGAGACAATCCCATAGGAACCAGCAGAAACCAGAGACACTCCCAAAGGAACCAACAGCAATCAGAGACACTCCCACTGGAACCAGCAGAGACCAGAGACACTCATACAGGATCCAGCAGTGGCCGGAGAAACTCCCACAGGAACCAGCAGCGACCAGAGACACTCCCACAGGAACCAGCAGTGGCCAGAGACACTCCCACAGGAACCAACAGAGACCAGAGACACTCCCACAGGAACCAACAGCAACCAGAGACACTCCCACAGGAACCAGCAGCACCAGGGACACTCCCACTGGAACCAGCAGCAACCAGAGACACTCCCACAGGAACAAGCAGAGACCAGGGACACTCCCACAGGAACCAGCAGAGACCAGAGACACTCCCACAGGAACCAGCAGAGACCAGTGACAGTCCCACAGGAACCAGCAAAGGACGGAGACACTCCAGAGGAACCAACAGAGACCAGAGACTCTCACACAGGAACAAGCAGCAATCAAAGACACTCCCACAGGAACCAACAGAGACTAGAGACACTCCCACAGGAACCAACAGCAACCAGAGACACTCCCACAGGAACCAGCAGGACCAGGAACACTCCCACAGGAACCAGCAGCAACCAGAGACACTCCCTCAGGAACCAGCAGAGACCAGGGACACTCCCACAGGAAGCAGCAGAGACCAGTGACAGTGCCACAGGAACCAGCAGAGACCAGAATCACTCCACAAGGAACTAACAGAGACCAGAGACACTCCCACAGGAACCAGTAGCAATCAAAGACACTCCCACAGGAACCAACAGACCGGAGAAACTCCCAAAGGAACCAACAGAGTCCAGGGCCACTCCCACAGGAACCGGCAGAGACCAGGTACACTCCTACAGGAACCAACAGAGACCAGTGACAGACCCACAGGAACCAGCAGAGACCAGAGACACTCCCACAGGAACCAACAGAGACCGGAGATAATCCCCGAGGAACCAACAGAGACCGGAGATACTCCCCCAGGAACCAGCAGCAATCAGAGACACTCCCACAGGAACCAACAAAGACCAGAGACACTCCCACAGGAACCAACAGCAATCAGAGAAACTGCCACAGGAACCAATAGCAATCAGAGACTCTCCCACAGGAACCAAAAGTGCCCTGAGACACTCCCACAGGAAACAGCAGAGACCACAGGCAGTCCCACAGGCACCAACAGCAATCAGTGACACTCCCACAGGAACCAGCAGTGGCCACAGACACTCCCACAGGAACCAGCAGCGACCACAGAAACTCCCACAGGAACCAGCAGTGAACAGTGACACTCACACTGGAACCGGCAGCGGCCAGAGACACTCCCACAGGAACCAACAGCAATCAGAGACACTCCCACAGGAACCAGCGGTGGCCACAGACACTCCCACAGGAACCAGCAGCGACCACAGAAACTCCCACAGGAACCACCAGTGAACAGTGACACTCACACAGGAACCGGCAGTGGCCAGAGACACTCCCAAAGGAACCAACAGCAATCAGAGACACTCCCACCGGAACCAGCAGGGACCAGGGGCACTCCCACAGGAACCAGCAGGAACCAGAGAAATACCCACAGGAACCAGCAGGGACCAGGGGCACTACTTCAAGAACCAGCAGAGACCAGTGACAGTTGCACAGGAACCAGCAGAGACCAGAGACACTTCCACAGGAACCAACAGCAACCAGAGACACTCCCACAGGAACCAGCAGAGACCAGGGACACTCCCACAGGAAAGAGCAGCAACCAGAGACACTCCCACAGCAAGCAGCAGAGACCAGGGAAACTCCCACAGGAACCAGCAGAGACCCGTGACAGTGCCACAGGAAACAGCAAAGGACAGAGACACTCCCACAGGAACCAACAGAGACCAGAGACAATCCCATAGGAACCAGCAGAAACCAGAGACACTCCCACAGGAACCAACAGCAATCAGAGACACTCCCACTGGAACCAGAAGAGACCAGAGACACTCCTACAGGAACCAGCAGTGGCCAGAGAAACTCCCACAGGAACCTGCAGCGACCAGAGACACTTTCACAGGAACCAGCAGAGGCCAGAGACACTCCCACAGGAACCAGCGGAGACCAGAGACACTCCCACAGGAACCAGCAGAACCAGTGACACTCCCACTGGAACCAGCAGCAACCAGAGACACTCCCATAGGAACAAGCAGAGACCAGGGACACTCCCACAGGAAACAGCAGAGACCAGGGACACTCCCACAGGAACCAGCAGCAATCAGAGACACTCCCACAGGAACCAACAAAGACCAGAGACACTCCCACAGGAACCAACAGCAATCAGAGAAACTCCCACAGGAGCCAATAGCAATCAGAGACTCTCCCACAGGAACCAAAAGTGACCTGAGACACTCCCACAGGAACCAGCAGAGACCACAGGCAGTCCCACAGGCACCAACAGCAATCATAGACACTCCCACAGGAACCAGCAGCAATCAGTGACACTCCCACAGGAACCAGCAGTTGCCACAGACACTCCCACAGGAACCAGCAGCGACCAGAGAAAATCCCACAGGAGCCAGCAATGAACAGTGACACTCACACAGGAACCGGCAGTGGCCAGAGACACTCCCACAGGAACCAACAGCAATCAGAGACACTCCCACAGGAACCAGCGGTGGCCACCGACACTCCCACAGGAACCAGCAGCGACCAGAGAAACTCCCACAGGAACCAGCAGTGAACAGTCACACTCACACAGGAACAAGCAGAGACCAGGGACACTCCCACAGCAAACAGCAGAGACCAGGGACACTCCCACAGGAACCAGCAGAGACCAGTGACAGTCCCACAGGATCCAGCAGAGACCAGGTACACTCCTACAGGAACCAGCAGAGACCAGTGACAGTCCCACAGGAACCAGCAGAGAGCAGAGACACTCCCAGTGGAACCAGCAGAGGACCAGAGACACTCACACAGGAACTGACAGCAATCAGAAACAATCGCACAGGAACCAGCAGAGACCAGAGTCACTCCCACAGTAACCAACAGCAATCAGAGACACTCCCACAGGAACCAACAGCAATCAGAGACAATCCCACAGGAAGCAACAGCAATCAGAGACACTCCCACAGGAACCAGCAGTGGCCAGAGAAAATCCCACAGGAACCTGCAGCGACCAGAGACAAGCCCACAGGAACCAAGAGAGACCAGAGTCACTCCCACAAGAACCAACAGCAACCAGAGACACTCCCACAGGAACCAGCAGAACCAGTGACACTCCCACTGGAACCAGCAGCAACCAGAGACACTCCCATAGGAACAAGCAGAGACCAGGGACACTCCCACAGGAAACAGCAGAGACCAGGGACACTCCCACAGGAACCAGCAGCAATCAGAGACACTCCCACAGGAACCAACAAAGACCAGAGACACTCCCACAGGAACCAACAGCAATCAGAGAAACTCCCACAGGAGCCAATAGCAATCAGAGACTCTCCCACAGGAACCAAAAGTGACCTGAGACACTCCCACAGGAACCAGCAGAGACCACAGGCAGTCCCACAGGCACCAACAGCAATCATAGACACTCCCACAGGAACCAGCAGCAATCAGTGACACTCCCACAGGAACCAGCAGTTGCCACAGACACTCCCACAGGAACCAGCAGCGACCAGAGAAAATCCCACAGGAGCCAGCAATGAACAGTGACACTCACACAGGAACCGGCAGTGGCCAGAGACACTCCCACAGGAACCAGCGGTGGCCACAGACACTCCCACAGGAACCAGCAGCGACCAGAGAAACTCCCACAGGAACCAGCAGTGAACAGTCACACTCACACAGGAACAAGCAGAGACCAGGGACACTCCCACAGCAAACAGCAGAGACCAGGGACACTCCCACAGGAACCAGCAGAGACCAGTGACAGTCCCACAGGATCCAGCAAAGACCATGTACACTCCTACAGGAACCAGCAGAGACCAGTGACAGTCCCACAGGAACCAGCAGAGAGCAGAGACACTCCCAGTGGAACCAGCAGAGACCAGAGACACTCACACAGGAACCGACAGCAATCAGAAACAATCGCACAGGAACCAGCAGAGACCAGAGTCACTCCCACAGTAACCAACAGCAATCAGAGACACTCCCACAGGAACCAACAGCAATCAGAGACAATCCCACAGGAAGCAACAGCAATCAGAGACACTCACACAGGAACCAGCAGTGGCCAGAGAAAATCCCACAGGAACCTGCAGCGACCAGAGACAAGCCCACAGGAACCAAGAGAGACCAGAGACACTCCCACAAGAACCAACAGCAACCAGAGACACTCCCACAGGAACCAGCAGAGACCAGGGACACTCCCACAGGAAGCAGCAGAGACCAGGGAAAATCCCACAGTAATCAGCAGAGACCAGTGACAGTGCCACAGGAACCAGCAGAGACCAGAACCACTCCACAGGAACCAACAGAGACCTGAGACACTCCCACAGGAACCAGCAGAGACCAGAGACACTCCCACAGGAACCAACAGCAACCAGAGACACTCCCACAGGAACCAGCAGCACCAGGGACACTCATACAGGATCCAGCAGTGGCCAGAGAAACTCCCACAGGAACCAGCAGCGACAAGAGACACTCCCACAGGAACCAGCAGTGGCCAGAGACACTCCCACAGGAACCAACAGAGACCAGAGACACTCCCACAGGAACCAACAGCAACCAGAGACACTCCCACAGGAACCAGCAGCACCAGGGACACTCCCACTGGAACCAGCAGCAACCAGAGACACTCCCACAGGAACAAGCAGAGACCAGGGACACTCCCACAGGAACCAGCAGAGACCAGAGACACTCCCACAGGAACCAGCAGAGACCAGTGACAGTCCCACAGGAACCAGCAGAGGACGGAGACACTCCAGAGGAACCAACAGAGACCAGAGACTCTCACACAGGAACAAGCAGCAATCAAAGACACTCCCACAGGAACCAACAGAGACTAGAGACACTCCCACAGGAACCAACAGCAACCAGAGACACTCCCACAGGAACCAGCAGGACCAGGAACACTCCCACAGGAACCAGCAGCAACCAGAGACACTCCCTCAGGAACCAGCAGAGACCAGGGACACTCCCACAGGAAGCAGCAGAGACCAGTGACAGTGCCACAGGAACCAGCAGAGACCAGAATCACTCCACAAGGAACTAACAGAGACCAGAGACACTCCCACAGGAACCAGTAGCAATCAAAGACACTCCCACAGGAACCAACAGACCGGAGAAACTCCCAAAGGAACCAACAGAGACCAGGGCCACTCCCACAGGAACCGGCAGAGACCAGGTACACTCCTACAGGAACCAACAGAGACCAGTGACAGACCCACAGGAACCAGCAGAGACCAGAGACACTCCCACAGGCACCAACAGAGACCGGAGATACTCCCCCAGGAACCAGCAGTGAACAGTGACACTCACACAGGAACCAACAGCAATCAGAGACACTCCCACAGGAACCAACAAAGACCAGAGACACTCCCACAGGAACCAACAGCAATCAGAGAAACTGCCACAGGAACCAATAGCAATCAGAGACTCTCCCACAGGAACCAAAAGTGCCCTGAGACACTCCCACAAGAAACAGCAGAGACCACAGGCAGTCCCACAGGCACCAACAGCAATCAGAGACACTCCCACAGTAACCAACAGCAATCAGTGACACTCCCACAGGAACCAGCAGTGGCCACAGACACTCCCACAGGAACCAGCAGCGACCACAGAAACTCCCACAGGAACCACCAGTGAACAGTGACACTCACACAGGAACCGGCAGTGGCCAGAGACACTCCCAAAGGAACCAACAGCAATCAGAGACACTCCCACAGGAACCAGCGGTGGCCACAGACACTCCCACAGGAACCAGCAGCGACCACAGAAACTCCCACAGGAACCACCAGTGAACAGTGACACTCACACAGGAACCGGCAGTGGCCAGAGACACTCCCAAAGGAACCAACAGCAATCAGAGACACTCCCACCGGAACCAGCAGGGACCAGGGGCACTCCCACAGGAACCAGCAGGAACCAGAGAAACACCCACAGGAACCAGCAGGGACCAGGGGCACTCCTTCAGGAACCAGCAGAGACCAGTGACAGTTGCACAGGAACCAGCAGAGACCAGAGACACTTCCACAGGAACCAACAGCAACCAGAGACACTCCCACAGGAACCAGCAGAGACCAGGGACACTCCCACAGGAAAGAGCAGCAACCAGAGACACTCCCACAGCAAGCAGCAGAGACCAGGGAAACTCCCACAGGAACCAGCAGAGACCAGTGACAGTGCCACAGGAAACAGCAAAGGACAGAGACACTCCCACAGGAACCAACAGAGACCAGAGACAATCCCATAGGAACCAGCAGAAACCAGAGACACTCCCACAGGAACCAACAGCAATCAGAGACACTCCCACTGGAACCAGAAGAGACCAGAGACACTCCTACAGGAACCAGCAGTGGCCAGAGAAACTCCCACAGGAACCTGCAGCGACCAGAGACACTTTCACAGGAACCAGCAGAGGCCAGAGACACTCCCACAGGAACCAGCAGAGACCAGAGACACTCCCACAGGAACCAACAGCAACCAGAGACACTCCCACAGGAACCAGCAGAACCAGTGACACTCCCACTGGAACCAGCAGCAACCAGAGACACTCCCACAGGAACAAGCAGAGACCAGGGACACTCCCACAGGAACCAGCAGAGACCAGAGACACTCCCACAGGAACCAGCAGAGACCAGTGACAGTCCCACAGGAACCAGCAGAGGACGGAGACACTCCAGAGGAACCAACAGAGACCAGAGACTCTCACACAGGAACAAGCAGCAATCAAAGACACTCCCACAGGAACCAACAGAGACTAGAGACACTCCCACAGGAACCAACAGCAACCAGAGACACTCCCACAGGAACCAGCAGGACCAGGAACACTCCCACAGGAACCAGCAGCAACCAGAGACACTCCCTCAGGAACCAGCAGAGACCAGGGACACTCCCACAGGAAGCAGCAGAGACCAGTGACAGTGCCACAGGAACCAGCAGAGACCAGAATCACTCCACAAGGAACTAACAGAGACCAGAGACACTCCCACAGGAACCAGTAGCAATCAAAGACACTCCCACAGGAACCAACAGACCGGAGAAACTCCCAAAGGAACCAACAGAGACCAGGGCCACTCCCACAGGAACCGGCAGAGACCAGGTACACTCCTACAGGAACCAACAGAGACCAGTGACAGACCCACAGGAACCAGCAGAGACCAGAGACACTCCCACAGGAACCAACAGAGACCGGAGATACTCCCCGAGGAACCAACAGAGACCGGAGATACTCCCCCAGGAACCAGCAGCAATCAGAGACACTCCCACAGGAACCAACAAAGACCAGAGACACTCCCACAGGAACCAACAGCAATCAGAGAAACTGCCACAGGAACCAATAGCAATCAGAGACTCTCCCACAGGAACCAAAAGTGCCCTGAGACACTCCCACAGGAAACAGCAGAGACCACAGGCAGTCCCACAGGCACCAACAGCAATCAGAGACACTCCCACAGTAACCAACAGCAATCAGTGACACTCCCACAGGAACCAGCAGTGGCCACAGACACTCCCACAGGAACCAGCAGCGACCACAGAAACTCCCACAGGAACCAGCAGTGAACAGTGACACTCACACTGGAACCGGCAGCGGCCAGAGACACTCCCACAGGAACCAACAGCATTCAGAGACACTCCCACAGGAACCAGCGGTGGCCACAGACACTCCCACAGGAACCAGCAGCGACCACAGAAACTCCCACAGGAACCACCAGTGAACAGTGACACTCACACAGGAACCGGCAGTGGCCAGAGACACTCCCAAAGGAACCAACAGCAATCAGAGACACTCCCACCGGAACCAGCAGGGACCAGGGGCACTCCCACAGGAACCAGCAGGAACCAGAGAAACACCCACAGGAACCAGCAGGGACCAGGGGCACTCCTTCAGGAACCAGCAGAGACCAGTGACAGTTGCACAGGAACCAGCAGAGACCAGAGACACTTCCACAGGAACCAACAGCAACCAGAGACACTCCCACAGGAACCAGCAGAGACCAGGGACACTCCCACAGGAAAGAGCAGCAACCAGAGACACTCCCACAGCAAGCAGCAGAGACCAGGGAAACTCCCACAGGAACCAGCAGAGACCAGTGACAGTGCCACAGGAAACAGCAAAGGACAGAGACACTCCCACAGGAACCAACAGAGACCAGAGACAATCCCATAGGAACCAGCAGAAACCAGAGACACTCCCACAGGAACCAACAGCAATCAGAGACACTCCCACTGGAACCAGAAGAGACCAGAGACACTCCTACAGGAACCAGCAGTGGCCAGAGAAACTCCCACAGGAACCTGCAGCGACCAGAGACACTTTCACAGGAACCAGCAGAGGCCAGAGACACTCCCACAGGAACCAGCAGAGACCAGAGACACTCCCACAGGAACCAACAGCAACCAGAGACACTCCCACAGGAACCAGCAGAACCAGTGACACTCCCACTGGAACCAGCAGCAACCAGAGACACTCCCATAGGAACAAGCAGAGACCAGGGACACTCCCACAGGAAACAGCAGAGACCAGGGACACTCCCACAGGAACCAGCAGCAATCAGAGACACTCCCACAGGAACCAACAAAGACCAGAGACACTCCCACAGGAACCAACAGCAATCAGAGAAACTCCCACAGGAGCCAATAGCAATCAGAGACTCTCCCACAGGAACCAAAAGTGACCTGAGACACTCCCACAGGAACCAGCAGAGACCACAGGCAGTCCCACAGGCACCAACAGCAATCATAGACACTCCCACAGGAACCGGCAGCAATCAGTGACACTCCCACAGGAACCAGCAGTTGCCACAGACACTCCCACAGGAACCAGCAGCGACCAGAGAAAATCCCACAGGAGCCAGCAATGAACAGTGACACTCACACAGGAACCGGCAGTGGCCAGAGACACTCCCACAGGAACCAACAGCAATCAGAGACACTCCCACAGGAACCAGCGGTGGCCACCGACACTCCCACAGGAACCAGCAGCGACCAGAGAAACTCCCACAGGAACCAGCAGTGAACAGTCACACTCACACAGGAACAAGCAGAGACCAGGGACACTCCCACAGCAAACAGCAGAGACCAGGGACACTCCCACAGGAACCAGCAGAGACCAGTGACAGTCCCACAGGATCCAGCAGAGACCAGGTACACTCCTACAGGAACCAGCAGAGACCAGTGACAGTCCCACAGGAACCAGCAGAGAGCAGAGACAGTCCCAGTGGAACCAGCAGAGACCAGAGACACTCACACAGGAACCGACAGCAATCAGAAACACTCCCACAGGAACCAGCAGAGACCAGAGTCACTCCCACAGTAACCAACAGCAATCAGAGACACTCTCACAGGAACCAACAGCAATCAGAGACAATCCCACAGGAACCAACAGCAATCAGAGACACTCCCACAGGAACCAGCAGTGGCCAGAGAAAATCCCACAGGTACCTGCAGCGACCAGAGACAAGCCCACAGGAACCAAAAGAGACCAGAGACACTTCCACAGGAAGCAGCAGAGACCAGGGAAAAACCCACAGTAACCAGCAGGGACCAGTGACAGTGCCACAGGAACCAGCAGAGACCAGAACCACTCCACAGGTACCAACAGAGACCAGAGACACTCCCACAGGAACCAGCAGAGACCAGAGACACTCCCACAGGAACCAACAGCAACCAGAGACACTCCCACAGGAACCAGCAGCACCAGGGACACTCCCACTGGAACCAGCAGCAACCAGAGACACTCCTACAGGAACAAGCAGAGACGAGGGACACTCCCACAGGAACCAGCAGAGACCAGGGACAGTCCCACAGGAACCAGCAGAGACCAGTGACAGTCCCACAGGAACCCACAGAGGACGGAGACACTCCACAGGAACAAACAGAGACCAGAGACTCTCCCACAGGAACCAGCAGCAATCAAAGACTCTCCCACAGGAACCAACAGAGACCAGAGGCACTCCCACAGGAACCAACAGCAATCAGAGACACTCCCACAGGAACCAGCAGGACCTGGGACTCTCCCACAGGAACCTGCAGCAACCAGAGACACTCCCTCAGGAACCAGCAGAGACCAGGGACACTCCCACAGGAAGCAGCAGAGACCAGGGAAAATCCCACAGTAAACAGCAGAGACCAGTGACAGTGCCACAGGAACCAGCAGAGACCAGAACCACTCCACAGGAACCAAGAGAGACCAGAGACACTCCCACAGGAACCAGCAGCAATCAAAGACACTCCCAAAGGAACCAACAGACCGGAGAAACTCCCACAGGAACCAACAGAGACCAGGTACACTCCTACAGGAACCAGCAGAGACCAGTGACAGTCCCACAGGATCCAGCAGAGACCAGACACACTCCCACAAGAACCAACAGTAATCAGAGAAACTCCCACAGGAGCCAATAGCAATCAGAGACTCTCCCACAGGAACCAAAAGTGCCGTGAGACACTCCCACAGGAACCAGCAGAGACCACAGACACTCCCACAGGAACCAACAGCAATCGGCGACACTCCCACAGGAACCAGCGGTGGCCACAGACACTCCCACAGGAACCAGCAGCGACCAGAGACACTCCCACAGGAACCAAGAGAGACCAGAGACACTCCCACAGGAACCAACAGCAGTCAGAGACACTCCCTCAGGAACCAACAGAGACCAGAGACAAACCCACAGGAACCAGCAGCGACCAGAGACACTCCCACAGGAACCAGCAGCGATCAGAGACACCCCCACAGGAACCAACAGCAGTCAGAGACACTCCCACAGGAACCAACAGCAATCAGAGCCACTCCCACTGGAACCAGCAGAGACCAGAGACACTCCTACAGGAAACAGCAGTGGCCAGAGAAACTCCCACAGGAACCAGCAGAGACCAGGGCCACTCCTTCAGGAACCAGCAGAGACCAGTGACAGTCGCACAGGAACCAGAGACCAGCGACACTTCCATAGGAACCAACAGCAACCAGGGACACTCCCACAGGAACCAGCAGAAACCAAGGACACTCCCACAGGAACCAGCAGCAACCTGGGACACTCCCACCGGAACCAGCAGAGACCAGGGAAACTCCCACAGGAACCAGCAGAGACCAGTGACAGTCCCACAGGAACCAGCAGAGACCAGAGACACTCCCACAGGAACCAACAGAGACCGGAGATACTCCCCCAGGAACCAGCAGCAATCAGAGACACTCCCACAGGAACCAGCAAAGACCAGAGACACTCCCACAAGAACCAACAGCAATCAGAGAAACTCCCACAGGAGCCAATAGCAATCAGAGAGTCTCCCACAGGAACCAAAAGTGCCCTGAGACACTCCCACAGGAACCAGCAGAGACCACAGACACTCCCACAGGAACCAACAGCAATCGGCGACACTCCCATAGGAACCAGCAGTGGCCACAGACACTCCCACAGGAACCAGCAGCGACCAGAGACACTCCCTCAGGAACCAGCAGAGACCAGAGACAAACCCACAGGAACGAGCAGCGACCAGAGACACCCCCACAGGAACCAACAGCAGTCAGAGACACTCCCACAGGAACCAACAGCAATCAGAGACACTCCCACAGGAACCAACAGCAATCAGTGACACTCCCACAGGAACCAGCGGTGGCCACAGACACTCCCACAGGAACCAACAGAGACCAGAGACACTCCCACATGAACCAACAGCAGTCAGAGACACTCCCTCAGGAACCAACAGAGACCAGAGACAAACCCACAGGAACCAGCAGCGACCAGAGACACTCCCACAGGAACCAGCAGCGATCAGAGACACCCCCACAGGAACCAACAGCAGTCAGAGACACTCCCACAGGAACCAGCAGAGAATTGTGACAGTCGCACAGGAAACGGCAGAGACCGGAGACACTCCCACAGGAACCAACAGCAATCAGAGCCACTCCCACTGGAACCAGCAGAGACCAGAGACACTCCTACAGGAAACAGCAGTGGCCAGAGAAACTCCCACAGGAACCTGCAGCGACCAGAGACACTCCCACAGGAACCAGCAGTGGCCAGAGACACTCTCACAGGAACCAACAGAGACCAGAGACATTCCCACAGGAACCAACAGCAACCAGAGACACTCCCACAGGAACAGGCAGAGACCAGAGACACTCCCACAGGAACCAGCACAGGCCAGTGACAGTCCCACAGGAACCAGCAGAGATCAGGGCCACTCCCACAGGAACCAGCAGAGACCAGGTGCGCTCCTACAGGAACCAGCAGAGACCAGTGACATTCCCACAGGAACCAGCAGAGACCAGAGACACTCCCACTGGAACCAGCAGAGACCAGAGGCACTCCCACAGGAACCGACAGCAATCAGAAACACTCCCACAGGAACCAGCAGAGACCAGAGTCATTCCCACAGTAACCAACAGCAATCAGAGACACTCCCACAGAAACCAACAGCAATCAAAGACAATCCCACAGGAACCAACAGCAATCAGAGACACTCCCACAGGAACCAGCAGTGGCCAGAGAAAATCCCACAGGAACCTGCAGCGACCAGAGACAAGCCCACAGGAACCAACAGAGAACAGAGACACTCGCGCAGGAACCAATAGCAACCAGAGACACTCCCACAGGAACCAGCAGGACCAGGGACACTCCCACAGGAACCAGCAGCAACAAGAGACACTCCCTCAGGAACCAGCAGAGACCAGGGACACTCCCACAGGAAGCAGCAGAGACCAGGGAAAATCCCACAGTAACCAGCAGAGACCAGTGACAGTGACACAGGAACCAGCAGAGACCAGAACCACTCCACAGGAACCAACAGAGACCAGAGACACTCCCACAGGAACCAGTAGCAATCAAAGACACTCCCACAGGAACCAACAGACCGGAGAAACTCCCACAGGAACCAACAGAGACCAGGGCCTCTCCCACAGGAACCGGCAGAGACCAGGTACACTCCTACAGGAACCAGCAGAGACCAGTGACAGTCCCACAGGTACCAGCAGAGACCAGAGACTCTCCCACAGGAACCAACAGAGACCAGAGACACTCCCACAGGAACCAACAGCAACCAGAGACACTCCCACAGGAACCAGCAGCACCAGGGACACTCCCACTGGAACCAGCAGCAACCAGAGAAACTCCCACAGGAACAGGCAGAGACCAGGGCCACTCCCACAGGAACCAGCAGAGACCTGTGACAGTCCCACAGGAACCAGCAGAGGACGGAGACACTCCACAGGAACCAACAGAGACCAGAGACTCTCCCACAGGAACCAGCAGCAACCAGAGACACTCCCACACGAACCAGCAGGACCAGGGAAACTCCCACAGGAACCAGCAGCAACCAGAGACACTCCCTCAGGAACCAGCAGAGACCAGGAACACTCCCACAGGAAGCAGCAGAGACCAGGGAAAATCCCACAGTAACAAGCAGAGTCCAGTGACAGTGCCACAGGAACCAGCAGAGACCAGAATCACTCCACAGGAACCAACAGAGACCTGAGGCACTCCCACAGGAACCAGTAGCAATCAAAGACACTCCCACAGGAAACAACAGACCGGAGAAACTCACACAGGAACCAACAGAGACCAGGGCCACTCCCACAGGAACCGGCAGAGACCAGGTACACTCCTACAGGAACCAGCAGAAACCAATGACAGTCCCACAGGAACCAGCAGAGACCAGAGACACTCCCTCAGGAACCAACAGAGACCGGAGATACTCCCCCAGGAACCAGCAGCAATCAGAGACAATCCCACAGGAACCAACAAAGATCAGAGACACTACCACAGGAACCAACAGCAATCAGATAAACTCCCACAGGAGCCAATAGCAATCAGATACTCTCCCACAGGAACCAGCAGAGACCACAGACACTCCCACAGGAACCAACAGCATTCAGAGACACTCCCACAGGAAACAACAGCAATCAGTGACACTCCCACAGGAACCAGCTGTGGCCACAGACACTCCCACAGGAACCAGCAGCGACCAGAGAAACTCCCACAGGAACCAGCAGTGAACAGTGACACTCACACAGGAAACGGCAGTGGCCAGAGACATTCCCTCAGGAACCAACAGCAATCAGAGACACTGCCACAGGAACCAGCAGAGACCAGAGACACTTCCACAGGAACCAGGCGAGACCAGAGACACTTCCACATGAACCAACAGCAACCAGAGACACTCCCACCGAACCAGCAGAGACCAAGGGCACTCCCAGAGGAACCAGCAGCAACCAGAAGAACTCCCACAGGAACCAGCAGAGACCAGGGCCACTCCTTCAGGAACCAGCAGAGACCAGTGACAGTCGCACAGGAACCAGCAGAGACCAGCGACACTTCCACAGGAACCAACAGCAACCAGGGACACTCCCACAGGAACCAGCAGAGACCATGGACACTCCCACAGGAACCAGCAGAGACCAGTGACAGTCCCACAGGAACCCACAGAGGACGGAGACACTCCACAGGAACCAACAGAGACCAGAGGCACTCCCACAGGAACCAACAGCAATCAGAGACACTCCCACAGGAACCAGCAGGACCTAGGACTCTCCCACAGGAACCTGCAGCAACCAGAGACACTCCCTCAGGAACCAGCAGAGACCAGGGACACTCCCACAGGAAGCAGCAGAGACCAGGGAAAATCCCACAGTAAACAGCAGAGACCAGTGACAGTGCCACAGGAACTAGCAGAGAGCAGAACCACTCCACAGGAACCAACAGAGACCAGAGACACTCCCACAGGAACCAGCAGCAATCAAAGACACTCCCACAGGAACCAACAGACCGGAGAAACTCCCACAGGAACCCAACAGAGACCAGGGCCACTCCCACAGGAACCGGCAGAGACCAGGTACACGCCTACAGGAACCAGCAGAGACCAGTGACAGTCCCACAGGAACCAGCAGAGACCAGAGACACTCCCACAGGAACCAACAGAGACCGGAGATACTCCCCCAGGAACCAGCAGCAATCAGAGACACTCCCACAGGAACCAGCAAAGACCAGAGACACTCCCACAAGAACCAACAGCAATCAGAGAAACTCCCACAGGAGCCAATAGCAATCAGAGAGTCTCCCACAGGAACCAAAAGTGCCCTGAGACACTCCCACAGGAACCAGCAGAGACCACAGACACTCCCACAGGAACCAACAGCAATCGGCGACACTCCCATAGGAACCAGCAGTGGCCACAGACACTCCCACAGGAACCAGCAGCGACCAGAGACACTCCCTCAGGAACCAGCAGAGACCAGAGACAAACCCACAGGAACGAGCAGCGACCAGAGACACCCCCACAGGAACCAACAGCAGTCAGAGACACTCCCACAGGAACCAACAGCAATCAGAGACACTCCCACAGGAACCAACAGCAATCAGTGACACTCCCACAGGAACCAGCGGTGGCCACAGACACTCCCACGGGAACCAACAGAGACCAGAGACACTCCCACATGAACCAACAGCAGTCAGAGACACTCCCTCAGGAACCAACAGAGACCAGAGACAAACCCACAGGAACCAGCAGCGACCAGAGACACTCCCACAGGAACCAGCAGCGATCAGAGACACCCCCACAGGAACCAACAGCAGTCAGAGACACTCCCACAGGAACCAGCAGAGAATTGTGACAGTCGCACAGGAAACGGCAGAGACCGGAGACACTCCCACAGGAACCAACAGCAATCAGAGCCACTCCCACTGGAACCAGCAGAGACCAGAGACACTCCTACAGGAAACAGCAGTGGCCAGAGAAACTCCCACAGGAACCTGCAGCGACCAGAGACACTCCCACAGGAACCAGCAGTGGCCAGAGACACTCTCACAGGAACCAACAGAGACCAGAGACATTCCCACAGGAACCAACAGCAACCAGAGACACTCCCACAGGAACAGGCAGAGACCAGAGACACTCCCACAGGAACCAGCACAGGCCAGTGACAGTCCCACAGGAACCAGCAGAGATCAGGGCCACTCCCACAGGAACCAGCAGAGACCAGGTGCGCTCCTACAGGAACCAGCAGAGACCAGTGACATTCCCACAGGAACCAGCAGAGACCAGAGACACTCCCACTGGAACCAGCAGAGACCAGAGGCACTCCCACAGGAACCGACAGCAATCAGAAACACTCCCACAGGAACCAGCAGAGACCAGAGTCATTCCCACAGTAACCAACAGCAATCAGAGACACTCCCACAGAAACCAACAGCAATCAAAGACAATCCCACAGGAACCAACAGCAATCAGAGACACTCCCACAGGAACCAGCAGTGGCCAGAGAAAATCCCACAGGAACCTGCAGCGACCAGAGACAAGCCCACAGGAACCAACAGAGAACAGAGACACTCGCGCAGGAACCAATAGCAACCAGAGACACTCCCACAGGAACCAGCAGGACCAGGGACACTCCCACAGGAACCAGCAGCAACAAGAGACACTCCCTCAGGAACCAGCAGAGACCAGGGACACTCCCACAGGAAGCAGCAGAGACCAGGGAAAATCCCACAGTAACCAGCAGAGACCAGTGACAGTGACACAGGAACCAGCAGAGACCAGAACCACTCCACAGGAACCAACAGAGACCAGAGACACTCCCACAGGAACCAGTAGCAATCAAAGACACTCCCACAGGAACCAACAGACCGGAGAAACTCCCACAGGAACCAACAGAGACCAGGGCCTCTCCCACAGGAACCGGCAGAGACCAGGTACACTCCTACAGGAACCAGCAGAGACCAGTGACAGTCCCACAGGTACCAGCAGAGACCAGAGACTCTCCCACAGGAACCAACAGAGACCAGAGACACTCCCACAGGAACCAACAGCAACCAGAGACACTCCCACAGGAACCAGCAGCACCAGGGACACTCCCACTGGAACCAGCAGCAACCAGAGAAACTCCCACAGGAACAGGCAGAGACCAGGGCCACTCCCACAGGAACCAGCAGAGACCTGTGACAGTCCCACAGGAACCAGCAGAGGACGGAGACACTCCACAGGAACCAACAGAGACCAGAGACTCTCCCACAGGAACCAGCAGCAACCAGAGACACTCCCACACGAACCAGCAGGACCAGGGAAACTCCCACAGGAACCAGCAGCAACCAGAGACACTCCCTCAGGAACCAGCAGAGACCAGGAACACTCCCACAGGAAGCAGCAGAGACCAGGGAAAATCCCACAGTAACAAGCAGAGTCCAGTGACAGTGCCACAGGAACCAGCAGAGACCAGAATCACTCCACAGGAACCAACAGAGACCTGAGGCACTCCCACAGGAACCAGTAGCAATCAAAGACACTCCCACAGGAAACAACAGACCGGAGAAACTCACACAGGAACCAACAGAGACCAGGGCCACTCCCACAGGAACCGGCAGAGACCAGGTACACTCCTACAGGAACCAGCAGAAACCAATGACAGTCCCACAGGAACCAGCAGAGACCAGAGACACTCCCTCAGGAACCAACAGAGACCGGAGATACTCCCCCAGGAACCAGCAGCAATCAGAGACAATCCCACAGGAACCAACAAAGATCAGAGACACTACCACAGGAACCAACAGCAATCAGATAAACTCCCACAGGAGCCAATAGCAATCAGATACTCTCCCACAGGAACCAGCAGAGACCACAGACACTCCCACAGGAACCAACAGCATTCAGAGACACTCCCACAGGAAACAACAGCAATCAGTGACACTCCCACAGGAACCAGCTGTGGCCACAGACACTCCCACAGGAACCAGCAGCGACCAGAGAAACTCCCACAGGAACCAGCAGTGAACAGTGACACTCACACAGGAAACGGCAGTGGCCAGAGACATTCCCTCAGGAACCAACAGCAATCAGAGACACTGCCACAGGAACCAGCAGAGACCAGAGACACTTCCACAGGAACCAGGCGAGACCAGAGACACTTCCACATGAACCAACAGCAACCAGAGACACTCCCACCGAACCAGCAGAGACCAAGGGCACTCCCAGAGGAACCAGCAGCAACCAGAAGAACTCCCACAGGAACCAGCAGAGACCAGGGCCACTCCTTCAGGAACCAGCAGAGACCAGTGACAGTCGCACAGGAACCAGCAGAGACCAGCGACACTTCCACAGGAACCAACAGCAACCAGGGACACTCCCACAGGAACCAGCAGAGACCATGGACACTCCCACAGGAACCAGCAGAGACCAGTGACAGTCCCACAGGAACCCACAGAGGACGGAGACACTCCACAGGAACCAACAGAGACCAGAGGCACTCCCACAGGAACCAACAGCAATCAGAGACACTCCCACAGGAACCAGCAGGACCTAGGACTCTCCCACAGGAACCTGCAGCAACCAGAGACACTCCCTCAGGAACCAGCAGAGACCAGGGACACTCCCACAGGAAGCAGCAGAGACCAGGGAAAATCCCACAGTAAACAGCAGAGACCAGTGACAGTGCCACAGGAACTAGCAGAGAGCAGAACCACTCCACAGGAACCAACAGAGACCAGAGACACTCCCACAGGAACCAGCAGCAATCAAAGACACTCCCACAGGAACCAACAGACCGGAGAAACTCCCACAGGAACCCAACAGAGACCAGGGCCACTCCCACAGGAACCGGCAGAGACCAGGTACACTCCTACAGGAACCAGCAGAGACCAGTGACAGTCCCACAGGAACCAGCAGAGACCAGAGACACTCCCACAGGAACCAACAGAGACCGGAGATACTCCCCCAGGAACCAGCAGCAATCAGAGACACTCCCACAGGAACCAGCAAAGACCAGAGACACTCCCACAAGAACCAACAGCAATCAGAGAAACTCCCACAGGAGCCAATAGCAATCAGAGAGTCTCCCACAGGAACCAAAAGTGCCCTGAGACACTCCCACAGGAACCAGCAGAGACCACAGACACTCCCACAGGAACCAACAGCAATCGGCGACACTCCCATAGGAACCAGCAGTGGCCACAGACACTCCCACAGGAACCAGCAGCGACCAGAGACACTCCCTCAGGAACCAGCAGAGACCAGAGACAAACCCACAGGAACGAGCAGCGACCAGAGACACCCCCACAGGAACCAACAGCAGTCAGAGACACTCCCACAGGAACCAACAGCAATCAGAGACACTCCCACAGGAACCAACAGCAATCAGTGACACTCCCACAGGAACCAGCGGTGGCCACAGACACTCCCACGGGAACCAACAGAGACCAGAGACACTCCCACATGAACCAACAGCAGTCAGAGACACTCCCTCAGGAACCAACAGAGACCAGAGACAAACCCACAGGAACCAGCAGCGACCAGAGACACTCCCACAGGAACCAGCAGCGATCAGAGACACCCCCACAGGAACCAACAGCAGTCAGAGACACTCCCACAGGAACCAGCAGAGAATTGTGACAGTCGCACAGGAAACGGCAGAGACCGGAGACACTCCCACAGGAACCAACAGCAATCAGAGCCACTCCCACTGGAACCAGCAGAGACCAGAGACACTCCTACAGGAAACAGCAGTGGCCAGAGAAACTCCCACAGGAACCTGCAGCGACCAGAGACACTCCCACAGGAACCAGCAGTGGCCAGAGACACTCTCACAGGAACCAACAGAGACCAGAGACATTCCCACAGGAACCAACAGCAACCAGAGACACTCCCACAGGAACAGGCAGAGACCAGAGACACTCCCACAGGAACCAGCACAGGCCAGTGACAGTCCCACAGGAACCAGCAGAGATCAGGGCCACTCCCACAGGAACCAGCAGAGACCAGGTGCGCTCCTACAGGAACCAGCAGAGACCAGTGACATTCCCACAGGAACCAGCAGAGACCAGAGACACTCCCACTGGAACCAGCAGAGACCAGAGGCACTCCCACAGGAACCGACAGCAATCAGAAACACTCCCACAGGAACCAGCAGAGACCAGAGTCATTCCCACAGTAACCAACAGCAATCAGAGACACTCCCACAGAAACCAACAGCAATCAAAGACAATCCCACAGGAACCAACAGCAATCAGAGACACTCCCACAGGAACCAGCAGTGGCCAGAGAAAATCCCACAGGAACCTGCAGCGACCAGAGACAAGCCCACAGGAACCAACAGAGAACAGAGACACTCGCGCAGGAACCAATAGCAACCAGAGACACTCCCACAGGAACCAGCAGGACCAGGGACACTCCCACAGGAACCAGCAGCAACAAGAGACACTCCCTCAGGAACCAGCAGAGACCAGGGACACTCCCACAGGAAGCAGCAGAGACCAGGGAAAATCCCACAGTAACCAGCAGAGACCAGTGACAGTGACACAGGAACCAGCAGAGACCAGAACCACTCCACAGGAACCAACAGAGACCAGAGACACTCCCACAGGAACCAGTAGCAATCAAAGACACTCCCACAGGAACCAACAGACCGGAGAAACTCCCACAGGAACCAACAGAGACCAGGGCCTCTCCCACAGGAACCGGCAGAGACCAGGTACACTCCTACAGGAACCAGCAGAGACCAGTGACAGTCCCACAGGTACCAGCAGAGACCAGAGACTCTCCCACAGGAACCAACAGAGACCAGAGACACTCCCACAGGAACCAACAGCAACCAGAGACACTCCCACAGGAACCAGCAGCACCAGGGACACTCCCACTGGAACCAGCAGCAACCAGAGAAACTCCCACAGGAACAGGCAGAGACCAGGGCCACTCCCACAGGAACCAGCAGAGACCTGTGACAGTCCCACAGGAACCAGCAGAGGACGGAGACACTCCACAGGAACCAACAGAGACCAGAGACTCTCCCACAGGAACCAGCAGCAACCAGAGACACTCCCACACGAACCAGCAGGACCAGGGAAACTCCCACAGGAACCAGCAGCAACCAGAGACACTCCCTCAGGAACCAGCAGAGACCAGGAACACTCCCACAGGAAGCAGCAGAGACCAGGGAAAATCCCACAGTAACAAGCAGAGTCCAGTGACAGTGCCACAGGAACCAGCAGAGACCAGAATCACTCCACAGGAACCAACAGAGACCTGAGGCACTCCCACAGGAACCAGTAGCAATCAAAGACACTCCCACAGGAAACAACAGACCGGAGAAACTCACACAGGAACCAACAGAGACCAGGGCCACTCCCACAGGAACCGGCAGAGACCAGGTACACTCCTACAGGAACCAGCAGAAACCAATGACAGTCCCACAGGAACCAGCAGAGACCAGAGACACTCCCTCAGGAACCAACAGAGACCGGAGATACTCCCCCAGGAACCAGCAGCAATCAGAGACAATCCCACAGGAACCAACAAAGATCAGAGACACTACCACAGGAACCAACAGCAATCAGATAAACTCCCACAGGAGCCAATAGCAATCAGATACTCTCCCACAGGAACCAGCAGAGACCACAGACACTCCCACAGGAACCAACAGCATTCAGAGACACTCCCACAGGAAACAACAGCAATCAGTGACACTCCCACAGGAACCAGCTGTGGCCACAGACACTCCCACAGGAACCAGCAGCGACCAGAGAAACTCCCACAGGAACCAGCAGTGAACAGTGACACTCACACAGGAAACGGCAGTGGCCAGAGACATTCCCTCAGGAACCAACAGCAATCAGAGACACTGCCACAGGAACCAGCAGAGACCAGAGACACTTCCACAGGAACCAGGCGAGACCAGAGACACTTCCACATGAACCAACAGCAACCAGAGACACTCCCACCGAACCAGCAGAGACCAAGGGCACTCCCAGAGGAACCAGCAGCAACCAGAAGAACTCCCACAGGAACCAGCAGAGACCAGGGCCACTCCTTCAGGAACCAGCAGAGACCAGTGACAGTCGCACAGGAACCAGCAGAGACCAGCGACACTTCCACAGGAACCAACAGCAACCAGGGACACTCCCACAGGAACCAGCAGAGACCATGGACACTCCCACAGGAACCAGCAGAGACCAGTGACAGTCCCACAGGAACCCACAGAGGACGGAGACACTCCACAGGAACCAACAGAGACCAGAGGCACTCCCACAGGAACCAACAGCAATCAGAGACACTCCCACAGGAACCAGCAGGACCTAGGACTCTCCCACAGGAACCTGCAGCAACCAGAGACACTCCCTCAGGAACCAGCAGAGACCAGGGACACTCCCACAGGAAGCAGCAGAGACCAGGGAAAATCCCACAGTAAACAGCAGAGACCAGTGACAGTGCCACAGGAACTAGCAGAGAGCAGAACCACTCCACAGGAACCAACAGAGACCAGAGACACTCCCACAGGAACCAGCAGCAATCAAAGACACTCCCACAGGAACCAACAGACCGGAGAAACTCCCACAGGAACCAACAGAGACCAGGGCCACTCCCACAGGAACCGGCAGAGACCAGGTACACTCCTACAGGAACCAGCAGAGACCAGTGACAGTCCCACAGGAACCAGCAGAGACCAGAGACACTCCCACAGGAACCAACAGAGACCGGAGATACTCCCCCAGGAACCAGCAGCAATCAGAGACACTCCCACAGGAACCAGCAAAGACCAGAGACACTCCCACAAGAACCAACAGCAATCAGAGAAACTCCCACAGGAGCCAATAGCAATCAGAGAGTCTCCCACAGGAACCAAAAGTGCCCTGAGACACTCCCACAGGAACCAGCAGAGACCACAGACACTCCCACAGGAACCAACAGCAATCGGCGACACTCCCATAGGAACCAGCAGTGGCCACAGACACTCCCACAGGAACCAGCAGCGACCAGAGACACTCCCTCAGGAACCAGCAGAGACCAGAGACAAACCCACAGGAACGAGCAGCGACCAGAGACACCCCCACAGGAACCAACAGCAGTCAGAGACACTCCCACAGGAACCAACAGCAATCAGAGACACTCCCACAGGAACCAACAGCAATCAGTGACACTCCCACAGGAACCAGCGGTGGCCACAGACACTCCCACAGGAACCAACAGAGACCAGAGACACTCCCACATGAACCAACAGCAGTCAGAGACACTCCCTCAGGAACCAACAGAGACCAGAGACAAACCCACAGGAACCAGCAGCGACCAGAGACACTCCCACAGGAACCAGCAGCGATCAGAGACACCCCCACAGGAACCAACAGCAGTCAGAGACACTCCCACAGGAACCAGCAGAGAATTGTGACAGTCGCACAGGAAACGGCAGAGACCGGAGACACTTCCACAGGAACCAACAGCAACCAGAGACACTCCCACAGGAACCAGTAGAGACTAGGGACACTCCCACAGGAACCAGCAGAGACCAGCGACACTCCCACAGGAACCAGCAGAGACCAATGACAGTCCCACAGGATCCAGCAGAGACCAGGGAAAATCCCACAGTAACCAGCAGAGACCAGTGACAGTGACACAGGAACCAGCAGAGACCAGAACCACTCCACAGGAACCAACAGAGACCAGAGACACTCCCACAGGAACCAGTAGCAATCAAAGACACTCCCACAGGAACCAACAGACCGGAGAAACTCCCACAGGAACCAACAGAGACCAGTGCCTCTCCCACAGGAACCGGCAGAGACCAGGTACACTCCTACAGGAACCAGCAGAGACCAGTGACAGTCCCACAGGTACCAGCAGAGACCAGAGACTCTCCCACAGGAACCAACAGAGACCAGAGACACTCCCACAGGAACCAACAGCAACCAGAGACACTCCCACAGGAACCAGCAGCACCAGGGACACTCCCACTGGAACCAGCAGCAACCAGAGAAACTCCCACAGGAACAGGCAGAGACCAGGGCCACTCCCACAGGAACCAGCAGAGACCTGTGACAGTCCCACAGGAACCAGCAGAGGACGGAGACACTCCACAGGAACCAACAGAGACCAGAGACTCTCCCACAGGAACCAGCAGCAATCAAAGACACTCCCACAGGAACCAACAGCAACCAGAGACACTCCCACACGAACCAGCAGGACCAGGGACACTCCCACAGGAACCAGCAGCAACCAGAGACACTCCCTCAGGAACCAGCAGAGACCAGGAACACTCCCACAGGAAGCAGCAGAGACCAGGGAAAATCCCACAGTAACAAGCAGAGTCCAGTGACAGTGCCACAGGAACCAGCAGAGACCAGAATCACTCCACAGGAACCAACAGAGACCTGAGGCACTCCCACAGGAACCAGTAGCAATCAAAGACACTCCCACAGGAAACAACAGACCGGAGAAACTCACACAGGAACCAACAGAGACCAGGGACACTCCCACAGGAACCAGCAGAGACCAGAGACACTCCCACAGGAACCAGCAGAGACCAGTGACAGTCCCACAGGAACCAGCAGAGGACAGAGACACTCCCACAGGAACCAGCAGCGACCAGAGACACTCCCACAGGAACCAGCAACGAACAGAGACACTCCCACAGGAACCAGCAGTGACCAGAGACACTCACTCAGGAACCAGCAGTGACCAGAAACACTCCCACAGGAAACGACAGCAATCAGAGACACTGCCACAGGAACCAACTTCAATCAGAGACACTCCCACAGGAACCAACAGAGTCCAGAGTTACTCCCACAGGAACCAACAGAGACCGGAGACCCTCCCACAGGAAACAACGGAGACCAGAGATACTCCCACAGGAACCAACAGCAGTCAGAGACACTCCCACAGCAACCAACAGAGACCAGAGACACTCCCAATGGAACCAGCAGCAATCAGAGACTCTCCCACAGGAACCAACATCAGTCAGAGACACTCCCAAAGGAACCAGCAGCAACCAGAGACACTCCCACAGGAACCAGCGGAGACCAGGGACACTCCCACAGGAACCAGCAGCAACCAGAGACACTCCCACAGCAAGCAGCAGGGTCCAGGGAAACTCCCACAGGAACCAGCAGAGACCAGTGACAGTCCCACAGGAACCAGCAGAGGACAGAGACACTCCCACAGGAAGCAACAGAGACCAGGGCCACTCCCACAGGAACCGGCAGAGACCAGGTACACTCCTACAGGAACCAGCAGAGACCAGTGACAGTCCCACAGGAACCAGCAGAGACCAGAGACACTCCCACAGGAACCAACAGAGACCGGAGATACTCCCCCAGGAACCAGCAGCAATCAGAGACACTCCCACAGGAACCAGCAAAGACCAGAGACACTCCCACAAGAACCAACAGCAATCAGAGAAACTCCCACAGGAGCCAATAGCAATCAGAGAGTCTCCCACAGGAACCAAAAGTGCCCTGAGACACTCCCACAGGAACCAGCAGAGACCACAGACACTCCCACAGGAACCAACAGCAATCGGCGACACTCCCATAGGAACCAGCAGTGGCCACAGACACTCCCACAGGAACCAGCAGCGACCAGAGACACTCCCACAGGAACCAGCAGAGACCAGAGACAAACCCACAGGAACGAGCAGCGACCAGAGACACCCCCACAGGAACCAACAGCAGTCAGAGACACTCCCACAGGAACCAACAGCAATCAGAGACACTCCCACAGGAACCAACAGCAATCAGTGACACTCCCACAGGAACCAGCGGTGGCCACAGACACTCCCACAGGAACCAACAGAGACCAGAGACACTCCCACATGAACCAACAGCAGTCAGAGACACTCCCTCAGGAACCAACAGAGACCAGAGACAAACCCACAGGAACCAGCAGCGACCAGAGACACTCCCACAGGAACCAGCAGCGATCAGAGACACCCTCACAGGAACCAACAGCAGTCAGAGACACTCCCACAGGAACCAGCAGAGAATTGTGACAGTCGCACAGGAAACGGCAGAGACCGGAGACACTCCCACAGGAACCAACAGCAATCAGAGCCACTCCCACTGGAACCAGCAGAGACCAGAGACACTCCTACAGGAAACAGCAGTGGCCAGAGAAACTCCCACAGGAACCTGCAGCGACCAGAGACACTCCCACAGGAACCAGCAGTGGCCAGAGACACTCTCACAGGAACCAACAGAGACCAGAGACATTCCCACAGGAACCAACAGCAACCAGAGACACTCCCACAGGAACAGGCAGAGACCAGAGACACTCCCACAGGAACCAGCACAGGCCAGTGACAGTCCCACAGGAACCAGCAGAGATCAGGGCCACTCCCACAGGAACCAGCAGAGACCAGGTGCGCTCCTACAGGAACCAGCAGAGACCAGTGACATTCCCACAGGAACCAGCAGAGACCAGAGACACTCCCACTGGAACCAGCAGAGACCAGAGGCACTCCCACAGGAACCGACAGCAATCAGAAACACTCCCACAGGAACCAGCAGAGACCAGAGTCATTCCCACAGTAACCAACAGCAATCAGAGACACTCCCACAGAAACCAACAGCAATCAAAGACAATCCCACAGGAACCAACAGCAATCAGAGACACTCCCACAGGAACCAGCAGTGGCCAGAGAAAATCCCACAGGAACCTGCAGCGACCAGAGACAAGCCCACAGGAACCAACAAAGAACAGAGACACTCGCGCAGGAACCAATAGCAACCAGAGACACTCCCACAGGAACCAGCAGGACCAGGGACACTCCCACAGGAACCAGCAGCAACAAGAGACACTCCCTCAGGAACCAGCAGAGACCAGGGACACTCCCACAGGAAGCAGCAGAGACCAGGGAAAATCCCACAGTAACCAGCAGAGACCAGTGACAGTGACACAGGAACCAGCAGAGACCAGAACCACTCCACAGGAACCAACAGAGACCAGAGACACTCCCACAGGAACCAGTAGCAATCAAAGACACTCCCACAGGAACCAACAGACCGGAGAAACTCCCACAGGAACCAACAGAGACCAGGGCCTCTCCCACAGGAACCGGCAGAGACCAGGTACACTCCTACAGGAACCAGCAGAGACCAGTGACAGTCCCACAGGTACCAGCAGAGACCAGAGACTCTCCCACAGGAACCAACAGAGACCAGAGACACTCCCACAGGAACCAACAGCAACCAGAGACACTCCCACAGGAACCAGCAGCACCAGGGACACTCCCACTGGAACCAGCAGCAACCAGAGAAACTCCCACAGGAACAGGCAGAGACCAGGGCCACTCCCACAGGAACCAGCAGAGACCTGTGACAGTCCCACAGGAACCAGCAGAGGACGGAGACACTCCACAGGAACCAACAGAGACCAGAGACTCTCCCACAGGAACCAGCAGCAACCAGAGACACTCCCACACGAACCAGCAGGACCAGGGAAACTCCCACAGGAACCAGCAGCAACCAGAGACACTCCCTCAGGAACCAGCAGAGACCAGGAACACTCCCACAGGAAGCAGCAGAGACCAGGGAAAATCCCACAGTAACAAGCAGAGTCCAGTGACAGTGCCACAGGAACCAGCAGAGACCAGAATCACTCCACAGGAACCAACAGAGACCTGAGGCACTCCCACAGGAACCAGTAGCAATCAAAGACACTCCCACAGGAAACAACAGACCGGAGAAACTCACACAGGAACCAACAGAGACCAGGGCCACTCCCACAGGAACCGGCAGAGACCAGGTACACTCCTACAGGAACCAGCAGAAACCAATGACAGTCCCACAGGAACCAGCAGAGACCAGAGACACTCCCTCAGGAACCAACAGAGACCGGAGATACTCCCCCAGGAACCAGCAGCAATCAGAGACAATCCCACAGGAACCAACAAAGATCAGAGACACTACCACAGGAACCAACAGCAATCAGATAAACTCCCACAGGAGCCAATAGCAATCAGATACTCTCCCACAGGAACCAGCAGAGACCACAGACACTCCCACAGGAACCAACAGCATTCAGAGACACTCCCACAGGAAACAACAGCAATCAGTGACACTCCCACAGGAACCAGCTGTGGCCACAGACACTCCCACAGGAACCAGCAGCGACCAGAGAAACTCCCACAGGAACCAGCAGTGAACAGTGACACTCACACAGGAAACGGCAGTGGCCAGAGACATTCCCTCAGGAACCAACAGCAATCAGAGACACTCCCACAGGAACCAGCAGAGACCAGAGACACTTCCACAGGAACCAGGCGAGACCAGAGACACTTCCACATGAACCAACAGCAACCAGAGACACTCCCACCGAACCAGCAGAGACCAAGGGCACTCCCAGAGGAACCAGCAGCAACCAGAAGAACTCCCACAGGAACCAGCAGAGACCAGGGCCACTCCTTCAGGAACCAGCAGAGACCAGTGACAGTCGCACAGGAACCAGCAGAGACCAGCGACACTTCCACAGGAACCAACAGCAACCAGGGACACTCCCACAGGAACCAGCAGAGACCATGGACACTCCCACAGGAACCAGCAGAGACCAGTGACAGTCCCACAGGAACCCACAGAGGACGGAGACACTCCACAGGAACCAACAGAGACCAGAGGCACTCCCACAGGAACCAACAGCAATCAGAGACACTCCCACAGGAACCAGCAGGACCTAGGACTCTCCCACAGGAACCTGCAGCAACCAGAGACACTCCCTCAGGAACCAGCAGAGACCAGGGACACTCCCACAGGAAGCAGCAGAGACCAGGGAAAATCCCACAGTAAACAGCAGAGACCAGTGACAGTGCCACAGGAACTAGCAGAGAGCAGAACCACTCCACAGGAACCAACAGAGACCAGAGACACTCCCACAGGAACCAGCAGCAATCAAAGACACTCCCACAGGAACCAACAGACCGGAGAAACTCCCACAGGAACCAACAGAGACCAGGGCCACTCCCACAGGAACCGGCAGAGACCAGGTACACTCCTACAGGAACCAGCAGAGACCAGTGACAGTCCCACAGGAACCAGCAGAGACCAGAGACACTCCCACAGGAACCAACAGAGACCGGAGATACTCCCCCAGGAACCAGCAGCAATCAGAGACACTCCCACAGGAACCAGCAAAGACTAGAGACACTCCCACAAGAACCAACAGCAATCAGAGAAACTCCCACAGGAGCCAATAGCAATCAGAGAGTCTCCCACAGGAACCAAAAGTGCCCTGAGACACTCCCACAGGAACCAGCAGAGACCACAGACACTCCCACAGGAACCAACAGCAATCGGCGACACTCCCACAGGAACCAGCAGTGGCCACAGACACTCCCACAGGAACCAGCAGCGACCAGAGACACTCCCTCAGGAACCAGCAGAGACCAGAGACAAACCCACAGGAACGAGCAGCGACCAGAGACACCCCCACAGGAACCAACAGCAGTCAGAGACACTCCCACAGGAACCAACAGCAATCAGAGACACTCCCACAGGAACCAACAGCAATCAGTGACACTCCCACAGGAACCAGCGGTGGCCACAGACACTCCCACAGGAACCAACAGAGACCAGAGACACTCCCACATGAACCAACAGCAGTCAGAGACACTCCCTCAGGAACCAACAGAGACCAGAGACACTCCCACAGGAACCAGCAGCAATCAGAGACACCCCCACAGGAACCAACAGCAGTCAGAGACACTCCCACAGGAACCAGCAGAGAATTGTGACAGTCGCACAGGAAACGGCAGAGACCGGAGACACTTCCACAGGAACCAACAGCAACCAGAGACACTCCCACAGGAACCAGTAGAGACTAGGGACACTCCCACAGGAACCAGCAGAGACCAGCGACACTCCCACAGGAACCAGCAGAGACCAGGGACACTCCCACAGGAAGCAGCAGAGACCAGGGAAAATCCCACAGTAACCAGCAGAGACCAGTGACAGTGACACAGGAACCAGCAGAGACCAGAACCACTCCACAGGAACCAACAGAGACCAGAGACACTCCCACAGGAACCAGTAGCAATCAAAGACACTCCCACAGGAACCAACAGACCGGAGAAACTCCCACAGGAACCAACAGAGACCAGGGCCTCTCCCACAGGAACCGGCAGAGACCAGGTACACTCCTACAGGAACCAGCAGAGACCAGTGACAGTCCCACAGGTACCAGCAGAGACCAGAGACTCTCCCACAGGAACCAACAGAGACCAGAGACACTCCCACAGGAACCAACAGCAACCAGAGACACTCCCACAGGAACCAGCAGCACCAGGGACACTCCCACTGGAACCAGCAGCAACCAGAGAAACTCCCACAGGAACAGGCAGAGACCAGGGCCACTCCCACAGGAACCAGCAGAGACCTGTGACAGTCCCACAGGAACCAGCAGAGGACGGAGACACTCCACAGGAACCAACAGAGACCAGAGACTCTCCCACAGGAACCAGCAGCAATCAAAGACACTCCCACAGGAACCAACAGCAACCAGAGACACTCCCACACGAACCAGCAGGACCAGGGACACTCCCACAGGAACCAGCAGCAACCAGAGACACTCCCTCAGGAACCAGCAGAGACCAGGAACACTCCCACAGGAAGCAGCAGAGACCAGGGAAAATCCCACAGTAACAAGCAGAGTCCAGTGACAGTGCCACAGGAACCAGCAGAGACCAGAATCACTCCACAGGAACCAACAGAGACCTGAGGCACTCCCACAGGAACCAGTAGCAATCAAAGACACTCCCACAGGAAACAACAGACCGGAGAAACTCACACAGGAACCAACAGAGACCAGGGACACTCCCACAGGAACCAGCAGAGACCAGAGACACTCCCACAGGAACCAGCAGAGACCAGTGACAGTCCCACAGGAACCAGCAGAGGACAGAGACACTCCCACAGGAACCAGCAGCGACCAGAGACACTCCCACAGGAACCAGCAACGAACAGAGACACTCCCACAGGAACCAGCAGTGACCAGAGACACTCACTCAGGAACCAGCAGTGACCAGAAACACTCCCACAGGAAACGACAGCAATCAGAGACACTGCCACAGGAACCAACATCAATCAGAGACACTCCCACAGGAACCAACAGAGTCCAGAGTTACTCCCACAGGAACCAACAGAGACCGGAGACCCTCCCACAGGAAACAACGGAGACCAGAGATACTCCCACAGGAACCAACAGCAGTCAGAGACACTCCCACAGCAACCAACAGAGACCAGAGACACTCCCAATGGAACCAGCAGCAATCAGAGACTCTCCCACAGGAACCAACATCAGTCAGAGACACTCCCAAAGGAACCAACAGCAACCAGAGACACTCCCACAGGAACCAGCGGAGACCAGGGACACTCCCACAGGAACCAGCAGCAACCAGAGACACTCCCACAGCAAGCAGCAGGGTCCAGGGAAACTCCCACAGGAACCAGCAGAGACCAGTGACAGTCCCACAGGAACCAGCAGAGGACAGAGACACTCCCACAGGAAGCAACAGAGACCAGGGCCACTCCCACAGGAACCGGCAGAGACCAGGTACACTCCTACAGGAACCAGCAGAGACCAGTGACAGTCCCACAGGAACCAGCAGAGACCAGAGACACTCCCACAGGAACCAACAGAGACCGGAGATACTCCCCCAGGAACCAGCAGCAATCAGAGACACTCCCACAGGAACCAGCAAAGACCAGAGACACTCCCACAAGAACCAACAGCAATCAGAGAAACTCCCACAGGAGCCAATAGCAATCAGAGAGTCTCCCACAGGAACCAAAAGTGCCCTGAGACACTCCCACAGGAACCAGCAGAGACCACAGACACTCCCACAGGAACCAACAGCAATCGGCGACACTCCCATAGGAACCAGCAGTGGCCACAGACACTCCCACAGGAACCAGCAGCGACCAGAGACACTCCCTCAGGAACCAGCAGAGACCAGAGACAAACCCACAGGAACGAGCAGCGACCAGAGACACCCCCACAGGAACCAACAGCAGTCAGAGACACTCCCACAGGAACCAACAGCAATCAGAGACACTCCCACAGGAACCAACAGCAATCAGTGACACTCCCACAGGAACCAGCGGTGGCCACAGACACTCCCACAGGAACCAACAGAGACCAGAGACACTCCCACATTAACCAACAGCAGTCAGAGACACTCCCTCAGGAACCAACAGAGACCAGAGACAAACCCACAGGAACCAGCAGCGACCAGAGACACTCCCACAGGAACCAGCAGCGATCAGAGACACCCCTACAGGAACCAACAGCAGTCAGAGACACTCCCACAGGAACCAGCAGAGAATTGTGACAGTCGCACAGGAAACGGCAGAGACCGGAGACACTTCCACAGGAACCAACAGCAACCAGAGACACTCCCACAGGAACCAGTAGAGACTAGGGACACTGCCACAGGAACCAGCAGAGACCAGCGACACTCCCACAGGAACGAGCAGAAACCAGGGACACTCCCACAGGAACCAGCAGAGACCAGAGACACTCCCACAGGAACCAGCAGAGACCAGTGACAGTCCCACAGGAACCAGCAGAGGACAGAGACACTCCCACAGGAACCAGCAGCGACCAGAGACACTCCCACAGGAACCAGCAACGAACAGAGACACTCCCACAGGAACCAGCAGTGACCAGAGACACTCACTCAGGAACCAGCAGTGACCAGAAACACTCCCACAGGAAACAACAGCAATCAGAGACACTGCCACAGGAACCAACATCAATCAGAGACACTCCCACAGGAACCAACAGAGTCCAGAGATACTCCCACAGGAACCAACAGAGACCGGAGACCCTCCCACAGGAAACAACGGAGACCAGAGATACTCCCACAGGAACCAACAGAGACCAGAGACACTCCCACAGGAACCAACAGCAGTCAGAGACACTCCCACAGCAACCAACAGAGACCAGAGACACTCCCAATGGAACCAGCAGCAATCAGAGACACTCCCACAGGAACCAACATCAGTCAGAGACACTCCCAAAGGAACCAACAGCAACCAGAGACACTCCCACAGGAACCAGCGGAGACCAGGGACACTCCCACAGGAACCAGCAGCAACCAGAGACACTCCCACAGCAAGCAGCAGTGGCCAGAGACACTCTCACAGGAACCAACAGAGATCAGAGACAATCCCATAGGAACCAGCAGAAACCAGGTACACTCCCACAGGAACCAACAGCAATCAGAGACACTCCCACTGGAACCAGCAGAGACCAGAGACACTCCTACAGGAAACAGCAGTGGCCAGAGAAACTCCCACAGGAACCAGCAGCGACCAGAGACACTCCCACAGGAACCAGCAGTGGCCAGAGACACTCTCACAGGAACCAACAGAGACCAGAGACATTCCCACAGGAACCAACAGCAACCAGAGACACTCCCATAGGAACAGGCAGAGACCAGAGACACTCCCACAGGAACCAGCACAGGCCAGTGACAGTCCCACAGGAACCAGCAGAGACCAGGGCCACTCCCACAGGAACCAGCAGAGACCAGGTGCGCTCCTACAGGAACCAGCAGAGACCAGTGACATTCCCACAGGAACCAGCAGAGACCAGAGACACTCTCACTGGAACCAGCAGAGACCAGAGGCACTCCCACAGGAACCGACAGCAATCAGAAACACTCCCACAGGAAACAGCAGAGACCAGAGTCATTCCCACAGTAACCAACAGCAATCAGAAACACTCCCACAGAAACCAACAGCAATCAGAGACACTCCCACAGGAACCAACAGCAATCAGAGACACTCCCACAGGAACCAGCAGTGGCCAGAGAAAATCCCACAGGAACCTGCAGCGACCAGAGACAAGCCCACAGGAACCAACAGAGAACAGAGACACTCGCGCAGGAACCAACAGCAACCAGAGACACTCCCACAGGAACCAGCAGGACCAGGGACACTCCCACAGGAACCAGCAGCAACAAGAGACACTCCCTCAGGAACCAGCAGAGACCAGGGACACTCCCACAGGAAGCAGCAGAGACCAGGGAAAATCCCACAGTAACCAGCAGAGACCAGTGACAGTGACACAGGAACCAGCAGAGACCAGAACCACTCCACAGGAACCAACAGAGACCAGAGACACTCCCACAGGATCCAGTAGCAATCAAAGACACTCCCACAGGAACCAACAGACCGGAGAAACTCCCACAGGAACCAACAGAGACCAGGTACACTCCTACAGGAACCAGCAGAGACCAGTGACAGTCCCACAGGAACCAGCAGAGACCAGAGACTCTCCCACAGGAACCAGCAGGGACCAGAGACACTCCCACAGGAACCAACAGCAACCAGAGACACTCCCACAGGAACCAGCAGCACCAGGGACACTCCCACTGGAACCAACAGCAACCAGAGAAACTCCCACAGGAACAGGCAGAGACCAGGGCCACTCCCACAGGAACCAGCAAAGACCAGGGACACTCCCACAGGAACCAGCAGAGACCAGTGACAGTCCCACAGGAACCAGCAGAGGACGGAGACACTCCACAGGAACCAACAGAGACCAGAGACTCTCCCACAGGAACCAGCAGCAATCAAAGACACTCCCACAGGAACCAACAGCAACCAGAGACACTCCCACACGAACCAGCAGGACCAGGGACACTCCCACAGTAACCAGCAGCAACCAGAGACACTCCCTCAGGAACCAGCAGAGACCAGGGACACTCCCACAGGAAGCAGCAGAGACCAGGGAAAATCCCACAGTAACAAGCAGAGACCAGTGACAGTGCCACAGGAACCAGCAGAGACCAGAATCACTCCACAGGAACCAACAGAGACCTGAGGCACTCCCACAGGAACCAGTAGCAATCAAAGACACTCCCACAGGAAACAACAGACCGGAGAAACTCACACAGGAACCAACAGAGACCAGGGCCACTCCCACAGGAACCGGCAGAGACCAGGTACACTCCTACAGGAACCAGCAGAAACCAATGACAGTCCCGCAGGAACCAGCAGAGACCAGAGACACTCCCTCAGGAACCAACAGAGACCGGAGATACTCCCCCAGGAACCAGCAGCAATCAGAGACAATCCCACAGGAACCAATAAAGACCAGAGACACTCCCACAGGAACCAACAGCAATCAGATAAACTCCCACAGGAGCCAATAGCAATCAGAGACTCTCCCACAGGAACCAAAAGTGCCCTGAGACACTCACACAGGAACCAGCAGAGACCACAGACACTCCCACAGGAACCAACAGCATTCAGAGACACTCCCACAGGAACCAACAGCAATCAGTGACACTCCCACAGGAACCAGCGGTGGCCACAGACACTCCCACAGGAACCAGCAGCGACCTGAGAAACTCCCACAGGAACCAGCAGTGAACAGTGACACTCACACAAGAAACGGCAGTGGCCAGAGACATTCCCTCAGGAACCAACAGCAATCAGAGACACTCCCACAGGAACCAGCAGAGACCAGAGACACTTCCACAGGAACCAGGCGAGACCAGAGACACTTCCACATGAACCAACAGCAACCAGAGACACTCCCACCGAACCAGCAGAGACCAGGGGCACTCCCAGAGGAACCAGCAGCAACCAGAAAAACTCCCACAGGAACCAGCAGAGACCAGGGCCACTCCTTCAGGAACCAGCAGAGACCAGTGACAGTCGCACAGGAACCAGCAGAGACCAGCGACACTTCCACAGGAACCAACAGCAACCAGGGACCCTTCCACAGGAACCAGCAGAGACCAAGGACACTCCCACAGGAACCAGCAGCAACCAGGGACACTCTCACAGCAAGCAGCAGAGACCAGGGAAACTCCCACAGGAACCAGCAGAGACCAGTGACAGTGCCACAGGAACCAGCAAAGGATAGAGACACTCCCACAGGAACCAACAGGGAAGAGAGACAATCCCATAGGAACCAGCAGAAACCAGAGACACTCCCACAGGAACCAACAGCAATCAGAGACACTCCCACTGGAACCAGAAGAGACCAGAGACACTCCTACAGGAACCAGCAGTGGCCAGAGAAACTCCCACAGGAACCTGCAGCGACCAGAGACACTCCCACAGGAACCAGCAGTGGCCAGAGACACTCCCACAGGAAACAGCAGAGACCAGGGACACTCCCACAGGAACCAGCAGAGACCAATGACAGTCCCACAGGATCCAGCAGAGACCAGGTACACTCCTACAGGAACGAGCAGAGACCAGTGACAGTCCCACAGGAACCAGCAGAGAGCAGAGACACTCCCAGTGGAACCAGCAGAGACCAGAGACACTCACACAGGAACCGACAGCAATCAGAAACACTCCCACAGGAACCAGCAGAGACCAGAGTCACTCCCACAGTAACCAACAGCAATCAGAGACACTCTCACAGGAACCAACAGCAATCAGAGACAATCCCACAGGAACCAACAGCAATCAGAGACACTCCCACAGGAACCAGCAGTGGCCAGAGAAAATCCCACAGGAACCTGCAGCGACCAGAGACAAGCCCACAGGAACCAAGAGAGACCAGGGACACTTCCACAGGAAGCAGCAGAGACCAGGGAAAAACCCACAGTAACCAGCAGGGACCAGTGACAGTGCCACAGGAACCAGCAGAGACCAGAACCACTCCACAGGTTCCAATAGAGACCAGAGACACTCCCACAGGAACCAGCAGAGACCAGAGACACTCCCACAGGAACCAACAGCAACCAGAGACACTCCCACAGGAACCAGCAGCACCAGGGACACTCCCACTGGAACCAGCAGCAACCAGAGACACTCCCACAGGAACAAGCAGAGACCAGGGACACTCCCACAGGAACCAGCAGAGACCAGGGACACTCGCACAGGAACCAGCAGAGACCAGTGACAGTCCCACAGGAACCCACAGAGGACGGAGACACTCCACAGGAACCAACAGAGACCAGAGACTCTCCCACAGGAACCAGCAGCAATCAAAGACTCTCCCACAGGAACCAACAGAGACCAGAGGCACTCCCACAGGAAACAACAGCAATCAGAGACACTCCCACAGGAACCAGCAGGACCTGGGACTCTCCCACAGGAACCTGCAGCAACCAGAGACACTCCCTCAGGAACCAGCAGAGACCAGGGACACTCCCACAGGAAGCAGCAGAGACCAGGGAAAATCCCACAGTAAACAGCAGAGACCACTGACAGTGCCACAGGAACCAGCAGAGACCAGAACCACTCCACAGGAACCAACAGAGACCAGAGACACTCCCACAGGAACCAGCAGCAATCAAAGACACTCCACAGGAACCAACAGACCGGAGAAACTCCCACAGGAACCAACAGAGACCAGGGCCAATCCCACAGGAACCGGCAGAGACCAGGTACACTCCTACAGGAACCAGCAGAAACCAGTGACAGTCCCACAGGAACCAACAGAGACCGGAGATACTCCCCCAGGAACCAGCAGCAATCAGAGACACTCCCACAGGAACCAGCAAAGACCAGAGACACTCCCACAGGAACCAACAGCAATCAGAGAAACTCCCACAGGAGCCAATAGCAATCAGAGACTCTCCCACAGGAACCAAAAGTGCCCTGAGACACTCCCACAGGAACCAGCAGAGACCACAGACACTCCCACAGGAACCAACAGCAATCGGCGACACTCCCACAGCACCCAACAGCAATCAGTGACACTCCCACAGGAACCAGCGCTGGCCACAGACACTCCCACAGGAACCAGCAGCGACCAGAGACACTCCCACAGGAACCAACAGAGACCAGAGACACACCCACAGGAACCAACAGCAGTCAGAGACACTCCCTCAGGAACCAACAGAGACCAGAGACAAACCCACAGGAACCAGCAGTGACCAGAGACACTCCCACAGGAACCAGCAGCGATCAGAGACACCCCCACAGGAACCAACAGCAGTCAGAGACACTCCCACAGGAACCGACAGCAATCAGAGACACTCCCACAGGAACCAACAGCAATCTGTGACACTCCCACAGGAACCAGCGGTGCCCACAGACACTCCCACAGGAACCAACAGAGACCAGAGACACTCCCACAGGAACCAACAGCAGTCAGAGACACTCCCTCAGGAACCAACAGAGACCAGAGACAAACCCACAGGAACCAGCAGCGACCAGAGACACTCCCACAGGAACCAGCAGCGATTAGAGACACCCCCACAAAAACCAACAGCAGTCAGAGACACTCCCACAGGAACCAGCAGTGACCAGAGACACTCCCACAGGAACCAGCAGCGATGAGAGACACCCCCACAGGAAACAACAGCAGTCAGAGACACTCCCACAGGAACCAACAGCAATCAGAGACACTCCCACAGGAACCAGCAGAGACCAGAGACACTCCCACAGGAACCAGCGGCAAACAGAGACACTCCCACAGGAGCCAGCATAGACCAGTGACTCTCCCACAGGAACCAGCAGAGAATTGTGACATTCGCACAGGAAACGGTAGAGACCGGAGACACTTCCACAGGAACCAACAGCAACCAGAGACACTCCCACAGGAACCAGCAGAGACCAGAGACACTTCCACAGGAACCAGCAGAGACCAGCGACACTCCCACAGGAACCAGCAGAAACCAGGGACACTCCCACAGGAACCAGCAGAGACCAGAGACACTCCCACAGGAACCAGCAGAGACCAGTGACAGTCCCACAGGAACCAGCAGAGGACAGAGACACTCCCACAGGAACCAGCAGCGACCAGAGACACTCCCACAGGAACCAGCAACGAACAGAGACACTCCCACTGGAACCAGCAGCGACCAGAGACCCTCACTCAGGAACCAGCAGTGACCAGAAACACTCCCACAGGAAACGACAGCAATCAGAGACACTGCCACAGGAACCAACATCAATCAGAGACACTCCCACAGGAACCAACAGAGTCCAGAGATACTCCCACAGGAACCAACAGAGACCGGAGACCCTCCCACAGGAACCAACAGAGACCAGAGATACTCCCACAGGAACCAACAGAGACCAGAGACACTCCCACAGGAACCAACAGCAGTCAGAGACACTCCCACAGGAACCAACAGAGACCAGAGACACTCCCACTGGAACCAGCAGCAATCAGAGACTCTCCCACAGGAACCAACATCAGTCAGAGACACTCCCAAAGGAACCAACATCAATCAGGGACACTCCCACAGGAACCAGCAGAGACCAGAGACACTCTCACAGGAACCAACAGCAATCAGAGACACTGCCACAGGAACCAACAGCAATCAGAGATACTCCCACAGGAACCAGCAGAGACCCGAGACACTCCCACAGGAACCAGCGGCAAACAGAGACACTCGCACAGGAGCCAGCATAGACCAGGGACACTGCCACAGGAACCAGCAGAGAATTGTGACAGTCGTAAAGGAAACAGCAGAGACCGGAGACACTTCCACAGGAACCAACAGCAACCAGAGACACTCCCACAGGAACCATTAGAGACCAGGGACACTCCCACAGGAACCAGCAGAGACCAGCGACACTCCCACAGGAACCAGCAGAAACCAGGGACACTCCCACAGGAACCAGCAGAGACCAGAGACACTCCCACAGGAACCAGCAGAGACCAGTGACAGTCGCACAGGAACCAGCAGAGGACAGAGACACTCCCACAGGAAACAGCAGAGACCAGAGACACTCCCACAGGTACCAGCAGCGACCAGAGACACTCCCACAGGAACCAGCAATGACCAGAGACACTCCCACAGGAACCAGCAGCGACCAGAGACACTCGCTCAGGAACCAGCAGTGGCCAGAAACACTCCCACAGGAACCGACAGCAATCAGAGACAATCCCACAGGAACCAACAGCAATCAGAGACACTCCCACAGGAACCAACAGCAATCAGTGACACTCCCACAGGAACCAGCGGTGGCCACAGACACTCCCACAGGAACCAACAGAGACCAGAGACACTCCCACATTAACCAACAGCAGTCAGAGACACTCCCTCAGGAACCAACAGAGACCAGAGACAAACCCACAGGAACCAGCAGCGACCAGAGACACTCCCACAGGAACCAGCAGCGATCAGAGACACCCCTACAGGAACCAACAGCAGTCAGAGACACTCCCACAGGAACCAGCAGAGAATTGTGACAGTCGCACAGGAAACGGCAGAGACCGGAGACACTTCCACAGGAACCAACAGCAACCAGAGACACTCCCACAGGAACCAGTAGAGACTAGGGACACTGCCACAGGAACCAGCAGAGACCAGCGACACTCCCACAGGAACGAGCAGAAACCAGGGACACTCCCACAGGAACCAGCAGAGACCAGAGACACTCCCACAGGAACCAGCAGAGACCAGTGACAGTCCCACAGGAACCAGCAGAGGACAGAGACACTCCCACAGGAACCAGCAGCGACCAGAGACACTCCCACAGGAACCAGCAACGAACAGAGACACTCCCACAGGAACCAGCAGTGACCAGAGACACTCACTCAGGAACCAGCAGTGACCAGAAACACTCCCACAGGAAACAACAGCAATCAGAGACACTGCCACAGGAACCAACATCAATCAGAGACACTCCCACAGGAACCAACAGAGTCCAGAGATACTCCCACAGGAACCAACAGAGACCGGAGACCCTCCCACAGGAAACAACGGAGACCAGAGATACTCCCACAGGAACCAACAGAGACCAGAGACACTCCCACAGGAACCAACAGCAGTCAGAGACACTCCCACAGCAACCAACAGAGACCAGAGACACTCCCAATGGAACCAGCAGCAATCAGAGACTCTCCCACAGGAACCAACATCAGTCAGAGACACTCCCAAAGGAACCAACAGCAACCAGAGACACTCCCACAGGAACCAGCGGAGACCAGGGACACTCCCACAGGAACCAGCAGCAACCAGAGACACTCCCACAGCAAGCAGCAGGGTCCAGGGAAACTCACAGAGGAACCAGCAGAGACCAGTGACAGTCCCACAGGAACCAGCAGAGGACAGAGACACTCCCACAGGAACCAACAGAGATCAGAGACAATCCCATAGGAACCAGCAGAAACCAGGTACACTCCCACAGGAACCAACAGCAATCAGAGACACTCCCACTGGAACCAGCAGAGACCAGAGACACTCCTACAGGAAACAGCAGTGGCCAGAGAAACTCCCACAGGAACCAGCAGCGACCAGAGACACTCCCACAGGAACCAGCAGTGGCCAGAGACACTCCCACAGGAACCAACAGAGACCAGAGACATTCCCACAGGAACCAACAGCAACCAGAGACACTCCCACAGGAACAGGCAGAGACCAGAGACACTCCCACAGGAACCAGCACAGGCCAGTGACAGTCCCACAGGAACCAGCAGAGACCAGGGCCACTCCCACAGGAACCAGCAGAGACCAGGTGCGCTCCTACAGGAACCAGCAGAGACCAGTGACATTCCCACAGGAACCAGCAGAGACCAGAGACACTCTCACTGGAACCAGCAGAGACCAGAGGCACTCCCACAGGAACCGACAGCAATCAGAAACACTCCCACAGGAAACAGCAGAGACCAGAGTCATTCCCACAGTAACCAACAGCAATCAGAAACACTCCCACAGAAACCAACAGCAATCAGAGACAATCCCACAGGAACCAACAGCAATCAGAGACACTCCCACAGGAACCAGCAGTGGCCAGAGAAAATCCCACAGGAACCTGCAGCGACCAGAGACAAGCCCACAGGAACCAACAGAGAACAGAGACACTCGCGCAGGAACCAACAGCAACCAGAGACACTCCCACAGGAACCAGCAGGACCAGGGACACTCCCACAGGAACCAGCAGCAACAAGAGACACTCCCTCAGGAACCAGCAGAGACCAGGGACACTCCCACAGGAAGCAGCAGAGACCAGGGAAAATCCCACAGTAACCAGCAGAGACCAGTGACAGTGACACAGGAACCAGCAGAGACCAGAACCACTCCACAGGAACCAACAGAGACCAGAGACACTCCCACAGGATCCAGTAGCAATCAAAGACACTCCCACAGGAACCAACAGACCGGAGAAACTCCCACAGGAACCAACAGAGACCAGGTACACTCCTACAGGAACCAGCAGAGACCAGTGACAGTCCCACAGGAACCAGCAGAGACCAGAGACTCTCCCACAGGAACCAGCAGGGACCAGAGACACTCCCACAGGAACCAACAGCAACCAGAGACACTCCCACAGGAACCAGCAGCACCAGGGACACTCCCACTGGAACCAACAGCAACCAGAGAAACTCCCACAGGAACAGGCAGAGACCAGGGCCACTCCCACAGGAACCAGCAAAGACCAGGGACACTCCCACAGGAACCAGCAGAGACCAGTGACAGTCCCACAGGAACCAGCAGAGGACGGAGACACTCCACAGGAACCAACAGAGACCAGAGACTCTCCCACAGGAACCAGCAGCAATCAAAGACACTCCCACAGGAACCAACAGCAACCAGAGACACTCCCACACGAACCAGCAGGACCAGGGACACTCCCACAGTAACCAGCAGCAACCAGAGACACTCCCTCAGGAACCAGCAGAGACCAGGGACACTCCCACAGGAAGCAGCAGAGACCAGGGAAAATCCCACAGTAACAAGCAGAGACCAGTGACAGTGCCACAGGAACCAGCAGAGACCAGAATCACTCCACAGGAACCAACAGAGACCTGAGGCACTCCCACAGGAACCAGTAGCAATCAAAGACACTCCCACAGGAAACAACAGACCGGAGAAACTCACACAGGAACCAACAGAGACCAGGGCCACTCCCACAGGAACCGGCAGAGACCAGGTACACTCCTACAGGAACCAGCAGAAACCAATGACAGTCCCGCAGGAACCAGCAGAGACCAGAGACACTCCCTCAGGAACCAACAGAGACCGGAGATACTCCCCCAGGAACCAGCAGCAATCAGAGACAATCCCACAGGAACCAATAAAGACCAGAGACACTCCCACAGGAACCAACAGCAATCAGATAAACTCCCACAGGAGCCAATAGCAATCAGAGACTCTCCCACAGGAACCAAAAGTGCCCTGAGACACTCACACAGGAACCAGCAGAGACCACAGACACTCCCACAGGAACCAACAGCATTCAGAGACACTCCCACAGGAACCAACAGCAATCAGTGACACTCCCACAGGAACCAGCGGTGGCCACAGACACTCCCACAGGAACCAGCAGCGACCTGAGAAACTCCCACAGGAACCAGCAGTGAACAGTGACACTCACACAAGAAACGGCAGTGGCCAGAGACATTCCCTCAGGAACCAACAGCAATCAGAGACACTCCCACAGGAACCAGCAGAGACCAGAGACACTTCCACAGGAACCAGGCGAGACCAGAGACACTTCCACATGAACCAACAGCAACCAGAGACACTCCCACCGAACCAGCAGAGACCAGGGGCACTCCCAGAGGAACCAGCAGCAACCAGAAAAACTCCCACAGGAACCAGCAGAGACCAGGGCCACTCCTTCAGGAACCAGCAGAGACCAGTGACAGTCGCACAGGAACCAGCAGAGACCAGCGACACTTCCACAGGAACCAACAGCAACCAGGGACCCTTCCACAGGAACCAGCAGAGACCAAGGACACTCCCACAGGAACCAGCAGCAACCAGGGACACTCTCACAGCAAGCAGCAGAGACCAGGGAAACTCCCACAGGAACCAGCAGAGACCAGTGACAGTGCCACAGGAACCAGCAAAGGATAGAGACACTCCCACAGGAACCAACAGGGAAGAGAGACAATCCCATAGGAACCAGCAGAAACCAGAGACACTCCCACAGGAACCAACAGCAATCAGAGACACTCCCACTGGAACCAGAAGAGACCAGAGACACTCCTACAGGAACCAGCAGTGGCCAGAGAAACTCCCACAGGAACCTGCAGCGACCAGAGACACTCCCACAGGAACCAGCAGTGGCCAGAGACACTCCCACAGGAAACAGCAGAGACCAGGGACACTCCCACAGGAACCAGCAGAGACCAATGACAGTCCCACAGGATCCAGCAGAGACCAGGTACACTCCTACAGGAACGAGCAGAGACCAGTGACAGTCCCACAGGAACCAGCAGAGAGCAGAGACACTCCCAGTGGAACCAGCAGAGACCAGAGACACTCACACAGGAACCGACAGCAATCAGAAACACTCCCACAGGAACCAGCAGAGACCAGAGTCACTCCCACAGTAACCAACAGCAATCAGAGACACTCTCACAGGAACCAACAGCAATCAGAGACAATCCCACAGGAACCAACAGCAATCAGAGACACTCCCACAGGAACCAGCAGTGGCCAGAGAAAATCCCACAGGAACCTGCAGCGACCAGAGACAAGCCCACAGGAACCAAGAGAGACCAGGGACACTTCCACAGGAAGCAGCAGAGACCAGGGAAAAACCCACAGTAACCAGCAGGGACCAGTGACAGTGCCACAGGAACCAGCAGAGACCAGAACCACTCCACAGGTTCCAATAGAGACCAGAGACACTCCCACAGGAACCAGCAGAGACCAGAGACACTCCCACAGGAACCAACAGCAACCAGAGACACTCCCACAGGAACCAGCAGCACCAGGGACACTCCCACTGGAACCAGCAGCAACCAGAGACACTCCCACAGGAACAAGCAGAGACCAGGGACACTCCCACAGGAACCAGCAGAGACCAGGGACACTCGCACAGGAACCAGCAGAGACCAGTGACAGTCCCACAGGAACCCACAGAGGACGGAGACACTCCACAGGAACCAACAGAGACCAGAGACTCTCCCACAGGAACCAGCAGCAATCAAAGACTCTCCCACAGGAACCAACAGAGACCAGAGGCACTCCCACAGGAAACAACAGCAATCAGAGACACTCCCACAGGAACCAGCAGGACCTGGGACTCTCCCACAGGAACCTGCAGCAACCAGAGACACTCCCTCAGGAACCAGCAGAGACCAGGGACACTCCCACAGGAAGCAGCAGAGACCAGGGAAAATCCCACAGTAAACAGCAGAGACCACTGACAGTGCCACAGGAACCAGCAGAGACCAGAACCACTCCACAGGAACCAACAGAGACCAGAGACACTCCCACAGGAACCAGCAGCAATCAAAGACACTTCCACAGGAACCAACAGACCGGAGAAACTCCCACAGGAACCAACAGAGACCAGGGCCAATCCCACAGGAACCGGCAGAGACCAGGTACACTCCTACAGGAACCAGCAGAAACCAGTGACAGTCCCACAGGAACCAACAGAGACCGGAGATACTCCCCCAGGAACCAGCAGCAATCAGAGACACTCCCACAGGAACCAGCAAAGACCAGAGACACTCCCACAGGAACCAACAGCAATCAGAGAAACTCCCACAGGAGCCAATAGCAATCAGAGACTCTCCCACAGGAACCAAAAGTGCCCTGAGACACTCCCACAGGAACCAGCAGAGACCACAGACACTCCCACAGGAACCAACAGCAATCGGCGACACTCCCACAGCACCCAACAGCAATCAGTGACACTCCCACAGGAACCAGCGCTGGCCACAGACACTCCCACAGGAACCAGCAGCGACCAGAGACACTCCCACAGGAACCAACAGAGACCAGAGACACACCCACAGGAACCAACAGCAGTCAGAGACACTCCCTCAGGAACCAACAGAGACCAGAGACAAACCCACAGGAACCAGCAGTGACCAGAGACACTCCCACAGGAACCAGCAGCGATCAGAGACACCCCCACAGGAACCAACAGCAGTCAGAGACACTCCCACAGGAACCGACAGCAATCAGAGACACTCCCACAGGAACCAACAGCAATCTGTGACACTCCCACAGGAACCAGCGGTGCCCACAGACACTCCCACAGGAACCAACAGAGACCAGAGACACTCCCACAGGAACCAACAGCAGTCAGAGACACTCCCTCAGGAACCAACAGAGACCAGAGACAAACCCACAGGAACCAGCAGCGACCAGAGACACTCCCACAGGAACCAGCAGCGATTAGAGACACCCCCACAAAAACCAACAGCAGTCAGAGACACTCCCACAGGAACCAGCAGTGACCAGAGACACTCCCACAGGAACCAGCAGCGATGAGAGACACCCCCACAGGAAACAACAGCAGTCAGAGACACTCCCACAGGAACCAACAGCAATCAGAGACACTCCCACAGGAACCAGCAGAGACCAGAGACACTCCCACAGGAACCAGCGGCAAACAGAGACACTCCCACAGGAGCCAGCATAGACCAGTGACTCTCCCACAGGAACCAGCAGAGAATTGTGACATTCGCACAGGAAACGGTAGAGACCGGAGACACTTCCACAGGAACCAACAGCAACCAGAGACACTCCCACAGGAACCAGCAGAGACCAGAGACACTTCCACAGGAACCAGCAGAGACCAGCGACACTCCCACAGGAACCAGCAGAAACCAGGGACACTCCCACAGGAACCAGCAGAGACCAGAGACACTCCCACAGGAACCAGCAGAGACCAGTGACAGTCCCACAGGAACCAGCAGAGGACAGAGACACTCCCACAGGAACCAGCAGCGACCAGAGACACTCCCACAGGAACCAGCAACGAACAGAGACACTCCCACTGGAACCAGCAGCGACCAGAGACCCTCACTCAGGAACCAGCAGTGACCAGAAACACTCCCACAGGAAACGACAGCAATCAGAGACACTGCCACAGGAACCAACATCAATCAGAGACACTCCCACAGGAACCAACAGAGTCCAGAGATACTCCCACAGGAACCAACAGAGACCGGAGACCCTCCCACAGGAACCAACAGAGACCAGAGATACTCCCACAGGAACCAACAGAGACCAGAGACACTCCCACAGGAACCAACAGCAGTCAGAGACACTCCCACAGGAACCAACAGAGACCAGAGACACTCCCACTGGAACCAGCAGCAATCAGAGACTCTCCCACAGGAACCAACATCAGTCAGAGACACTCCCAAAGGAACCAACATCAATCAGGGACACTCCCACAGGAACCAGCAGAGACCAGAGACACTCTCACAGGAACCAACAGCAATCAGAGACACTGCCACAGGAACCAACAGCAATCAGAGATACTCCCACAGGAACCAGCAGAGACCCGAGACACTCCCACAGGAACCAGCGGCAAACAGAGACACTCGCACAGGAGCCAGCATAGACCAGGGACACTGCCACAGGAACCAGCAGAGAATTGTGACAGTCGTAAAGGAAACAGCAGAGACCGGAGACACTTCCACAGGAACCAACAGCAACCAGAGACACTCCCACAGGAACCATTAGAGACCAGGGACACTCCCACAGGAACCAGCAGAGACCAGCGACACTCCCACAGGAACCAGCAGAAACCAGGGACACTCCCACAGGAACCAGCAGAGACCAGAGACACTCCCACAGGAACCAGCAGAGACCAGTGACAGTCGCACAGGAACCAGCAGAGGACAGAGACACTCCCACAGGAAACAGCAGAGACCAGAGACACTCCCACAGGTACCAGCAGCGACCAGAGACACTCCCACAGGAACCAGCAACGACCAGAGACACTCCCACAGGAACCAGCAGCGACCAGAGACACTCGCTCAGGAACCAGCAGTGGCCAGAAACACTCCCACAGGAACCGACAGCAATCAGAGACACTGCCACAGGAACCAACATCAATCAGAGACACTCCCACAGGAACCAACAGAGACCAGAGATACTCCCACAGGTACCAGCAGCGACCAGAGACACTCCCACAGGAACCAGCAACGACCAGAGACACTCCCACAGGAACCAGCAGCGACCAGAGACACTCGCTCAGGAACCAGCAGTGGCCAGAAACACTCCCACAGGAACCGACAGCAATCAGAGACACTGCCACAGGAACCAACATCAATCAGAGACACTCCCACAGGAACCAACAGAGACCAGAGATACTCCCACAGGAACCAACAGAGACCGGAGACCCTCCCACAGGAACCAGCAGAGACCAGAGATACTCCCACAGGAGCCAACAGAGTCCAGACACACTCCCACAGGAACCAACAGCAGTCAGAGACACTCCCAAAGGAACCAACATCAATCAGGGACACTCCCACAGGAACCAGCAGAGACCAGAGACACTCCCACAGGAACCAACAGCAATCAGAGACACTGCCACAGGAACCAACAGCAATCAGAGACACTCCCACAGGAACGAACAGTACCCAGACACACTCCCACAGGAACCAACAGAGACCAGAAACACTCCCACAGGAACCAACAGCAATCAGAGACACTCCCACAGGATCCAGCAGAGACCAGAGACACTCCCACAGGAACCAACAGCAATCAGAGACACTCCCACAGGAACCAACAGTGGCCATAGACACTACCACAGGAACCAGCAGCGACCAGAGGATCTCCCAAAGGAACCAGCACTGACCAGAGACACTCCCACTGGAACCAGCAGAGACCAGAGACAGTCCCACAGGAACCAGCAGCGAACAGAGACACTCCCACAGCAAACAGCAGCGACCAGAGACACTCCCACAGGAACCAGCAGCAACCAGAGACACTCACACAGGAACAAGCAGCGACCAGAGACACTCCCACAGGAACCAGCTGAGACCTGAGACACTTCCCCTGGACCCAGCAGTGGCCAGAGACACTCCCACAGGAACCACCAGCAACCAGAGACACTCCCACAGGAACCAGCAGAAACCAGGCACACTCCCACAGGAACCAGCAGAGACCAGTGACTGTCCAACAGGAACCAGCAGAGACCAGAGACACTCCACAGGAACCAACAGAGACCAGACACACTCCCAAAGGAACCAACAGAGACCAAAGGCACTCCCACAGGAACCAGCAGAGACCAGGGACACTCCCAGAGGAACCAGCAGAGACCAGGGACACTCCCACAGGAACCAGCAGAGACCAGTGACAGTCACACAGGAACCAGCAGAGACCAGAGATACTTCCACAGGAACCAGCAGCAACCAGCGACACTCCCACAGGAACCAGCAGAGACCAGGGAAACTCCCACAGGAACCAGCAGAGGCGAGAGAACTCTCACAGGAACCAGCAGAGACCAGAGACACTCAAACAGGAACCAGCAGAGACCAGAGGCACTCCCACAGGAACCAGCAGAGACCAGTGACAGTCCCACAGGAACCAGGAGAGGACAGAGACACTCCCACAGGAACCAACAGAGACCAGAGACACTCACATAGGAACCAGCAGAGATCAAAGTCACTCCCACAGTAACCAACAGCAATCAGAGACACTCCCACAGGAACCAGCAGAGACAAGAGACACTCCCACAGGACCCAGCAGCAATCAGAGAAACTCCCACAGGAACCAGCAGTGGCCTGAGACACTCCCACAGGAACCAGCAGCGACTAGAGACAGTCCCACAGGAACCAGCGGAGACCAGATACACTCCCACAGGAACCAACAGAGACCAGAGACACTCCCACAGGGAACAGCAGCGACCCGAGACACTCCCACAAGAACCAGCAGTGGCCTGAGACACTCCCACAGGAACCAGCAGAGACCAGAGACATCCCACAGGAACCAGCAGCGAACAGAGACAATCCCACAGGAACTAGCAGCGACGTGAGACACTCCCACAGTAACCAGCAGCGACCAGAGACACTCGCACAGTAACCAGCAGTGGCCAGGGACACTCCCACAGGAACCGACAGCATTCAGAGACACTGCCACAGGAAACAACATCAATCAGAGACACTCCCACAGGAACCAACAGAGACCAGAGACACTCCCACAGGAACCAACAGAGACCGGAGACACTCTTACAAGAACCAGCAGAGACCAGAGACACTCAAACAGGAACCAGCAGAGACCAGAGGTACTCCCACAGGAACCATCAGAGCCCAGAGACACTCCCACAGGAACCAACAGAGACCAGAGACACTCCCACAGGAACCAACAGCAATCAGAGACACTCCCACAGGAACCAACAGAGACTGAGGCACTCCCACAGGAACCAACAGTAATCAGAGACACTCCACAGGAACCAACAGCAATCTAAGACACTCCCACAGGAACCCCCAGTGGCCAGAGACACTCCCACAGGAACCAGCAGCGACCAGAGACACTCCCACAGGACCCGGCAGTGGCCAGAGACACTCGCACAGGAACCAGCAGAGACCAGAGACACTCCCACAGGAACCAACAGCAATCAGAGACACTCCCACAGGAACCACCAGCGACACTCCTACAGGAACCAGCAGCAATCAGAGACACTCCGACAGGAACCAGCAGTGGCCAGAGACACTCCCACTGGAACCAACTGCAATCAGAGACACTCCCACAGGTACCAACAGAGACCAGAGACACTCCCACAGGGACCAGCAGAGACCAGGGACACTCCCACAGGAACCTGCAGAGACCAGAGACACTCCCACAGGAACCAACAGAGACCAGAGACACTCCCACAGGAACCAACAGCAATCAGAGTCACTCCCACAGGAACCAACAGTGGCCAGAGACACTCCCACAGGAACCAACGGAGACCAGAGGCACTCCTGCAAGAACCAACGGAGACCAGAGACACTCCCACAGGAACCAGCGGAGACCAGAGACACTCCCACAGGAACCAGCGGAGACCAGAGACACTCCCACAGGTTTCAACAGCAATCAGAGACACTCCCACAGGAACCAACAGAGACCAGAGACACTCCCACAGGAACCAACAGAGACCCGAGACACTCCAGCAGGAACCAGCGGAGACCAGAGACACTCCCACAGGAACCAACAGAGACCAGAGACACTCCCACAGGAACCAACAGTAATCAGAGTCACTCCCACAGGAACCAACAGTGGCCAGAGACACTCCCACAGGAACCAACGGAGACCAGAGACACTCCTGCCAGAACCAACGGAGACCAGAGACACTCCCACAGGAACCAGCGGTGACCAGAGACACTCCCACAGGAACCACAGCAATCAGAGACACTCCCACAGGAACCAACAGAGACCAGAGACACTCCCACAGGAACCAACACAGACCCGAGACACTCCCGCAGCAACCAGCGGAGACCAGAGACACTCCCACTGGAACCAACAGCAATCAGAGACACTCCCACAGGAACCAGCAGAGACCAGAGACACTCCCACAGGAACCAACAGCAATCAGAGACACTCCCACTGGAACCAACAGAGACCAGAGACACTCCCACAGGAACCAACAGCAATCAGAGACACTCCCACAGGAACCAGCAGAGACCAGAGACACTCCCACAGGAACCAAAAGCAATCAGAGACACTCCCACTGGAACCAACAGAGACCAGAGACACTCCCACAGGAACCAACAGCAATCAGAGACACTCCCGCAAGAACCATCAGCGACCAGAGACACTCCCACAGGATCCAGCAGCGACCAGAGACACCTCCACAGGAACCAGCAGCGACCAGAGACACTCCGCCAGGAACCAGCAGAGACTAGATACACTCCCGCAGGAACCAGCAGCAACCAGAGACACTCCCAAGGGAGCCAACAGAGATCAGAGACACTCCCACGGGAACTAGCAGTGACCAGAGACACTTCCAAGAGAACTAGCAGTCACCAGAGATGCTCCCATGGGAACCAGCAGCGAGCAGAGACAATCCCACCTGGATCAGCAAAGACCAGAGACACACCCACATTAACTAGCAGAGATCAGCCACACAGCCAATGGAACCATCCCAGACCACAGACACTGCCAAATTGACCAGCAGAGACCAGAGAACCAGAGATCCTGCCGTTTGAACCAGCAGAGACCAGTGACTTTGCCACCAAGACCAGCAGACACCACAGCCAGTCCCACTGGAACCAGCAGAAACCACAGGCACTCCGACAGGGACCAACAGTCAGAAGAAAAGATAAGAACATAAGAAATAAGAGCAGGAGTTGATCATTTGGCCCTTCAAGCCTGCCCCACCATTCAGTAAGATCATAGCTGATCTGCCCCAGGCCTCAACTCCTCTTTCATGACAGCTCCACAATGCCCTCAACTATCCGACGTTTCACCTCCCCATTAACTACTTTCAATGATCTAGCCTTACAACTCTCTGGGGTAGAGAATTACAGATGTTCACTACCCTCTGAGAGAAGAAATTCCTTCGCATCTCAGTTATAAATGAGTGCCCCCTTATTTTGTAACTATGTACCCTAGTCAAGATTCCCCCACTAGTGGAAACATGTTCTCAACATCTACCCCGTCAAGCCCGCTCAGAATCTCGGATGTTTCAATAAGATCACCCCACATTCTTCTAGACTCTAATGAATAAAGGCCTAACCTGTTGATCCGTTCTTGATAAGTCAATCCCTTCATCCCAGGAATCAGCCTAGTGAATCACTTTTGAACTGCCTCCAATGCCAGTATATCCTTTCTTAAATATGGAGACAAAAATTGTACTATGGAGTACATAGTACTCCAGGTGCAGCCTCACCAGCCCTGTACACTTGTAACAAGACTTCCCTATTTTTAAACTTCAACCCCCTAGCAATATAGGCCAAAATTCCATTTGCCAACTTAATTACTTGCTGCACCTGCATGCTAACATTTTGGGCGGAATTTTCCCAGATTTGGACTAAGTGCAGTAGCAGGCAGGTAAAACATCGTTTTACTCTCTGGCCACGATGGTGGGTTTTCATGCCATATTGCCCCAAACCCGCCTTATTTATGCATTGCCGGGAAACACACCATTTCCATGGCGGCCAGGCTCTCATTTGCCCTCCCGCTATCACCCTGCCATTGCATCACATCGGCTGCCATATTTAAAAGGCAGCCACCAGCACACCACTCATTGCTATCAGCTCACCACTGCTGCCTGGGAGACATGGCCAGCAAAGGAGAAAATGCCGCAGCCCCCCGTTTTAATTACAGGTCCTCGAGCAACTACTGGATGCTGTGTAGGCCCGCAGGGATGTCCTGTACCCTGGATCTGGCCGCAGGATGGGCAGCAAGTGACCAATCCATCTTGGGAAGCATGGCAGCAGTGGTCAGCGCCAATGCCCTTCAGAAGAGAACAGCCACCCAGTGCTGCAAGAGGATGAATGATCTCCTCTGTTCTGCCAGGGTAAGTCACACTTTTTGTCACTCTCAACTCACACATTCACAAACACAGCAATCATCTACAGGGCCCTCACTCACTGCCAATTCAAGGGACATCACCATTCACTCTCTCACACACACCTTCATTGTCCTCGGCCCGTCCATGGGACCACTCACTAACCGCACAGGCCAGGCACGTTGACAGGGCCCTCAACCGTGTCCGGCCCATCTCCTGTGCATCCGCCCTCACACCTTCTCCTCCCTCCCAGAAACATGATAGGGTCCCCCTTGTCCTCACTTATCACCCCACCAGCCTCCGCATTCAAAGGATCATCCTCTGCCATTTCCGCCAACTCCAGCATGATGCTACCACCAAACACATCTTCCCTTCACCCCACCGGCGGCATTCCGTAGGGATCGTTCCCTCCGGGACACCCTGGCCCACTCCTCCATCAACCCCTACTCCTCAACCCCCACCTATGGCACTTACCCATGCTCACGCAAAAGATGTAACACCTGCCCCTTCACTTTCTCTCTCCTCAACTTCCAAGGGCCCAAACACTCCTTTCAAGTGAAGCAGCATTTCACTTGCATTTCCCCCAACTTAGTCTACTGCATTTGTTGCTCCCAATGCAGTCTCCTCCACTTTGGAGAGACCAAACGTAAACTGGGCGAACGCTTTGCAGAACACCAGCGGTCTGTCTGCAAGAATGACTCAAACCTCCCTGTCGCTTGCCATTTTAAAACTCCACCCTGCTCTCTTGCCCACATGTCTGTCCGTGGCTTGCTGCATTGTTCCAGTGAAGCCCAACGCAAACTGGAGGAACAGCACCTCATCTTCCTACTAGGCACTTTACAGCCTTCCGGACTGAATATTGAATTCAACAACTTTAGATCTTGAACTCCCTCCTCCATCCCCCACCCCCTTTCTGTTTCTTCCCCCTTCCTTTTGTTTTTTCCAATAATTTATATAGATTTTTCTTTTCCCACCTATTTCCATTATTTTTAAATCTTTCATGCCGAGCTAGTCTTTCCACCCCACCCCCACTAGAGCTGTACCTTGAGTGCCCTACCATCCATTCTTAATTAGCATATTCGTTTAGATAATATCACCACCTTCAACACCTCTGTGTTCTTTTGTTCTTTTGTCTGTGACATCTTTTGATTATCTGTTCCTATCACTGCTTGCTTGTCCCTACAACCACACCACCCCCCCCCCAACTTAAACCAGCTTATATTTCACCCCTCTCCTTATATTCACTCAGTTCTGTGGATGGGTCATGAGGACTCGAAACGTCAACTCTTTTCTTCTCCGCTGATGCTGCCAGACCTGCTGAGTTTTTCCAGGTAATTCTGTTTTTGTTTTGGATTTCCAGCATCTGCAGTTTTTTTGTTTTTACGTCTATCGCCTAGCCCGGCAGGTGTCCTGCTTACACTTTCTCTATCTATCCATGCAGGACAAGGTGGCACATAACAAAAGAGAGAGGTCACAGACTGATGGTGGAATGCCCGAAATCAAGGTCCTCACGGACTTTGAAAACATCCAGCTGGCTGGCGATGACCGGAACCGTTCCTGTGCTGAGGTGAGGTCTGTGGTGCTCTACAAAGTGAGGGTCCAGCAGTGCAACAGCAGTGCAGACAACCATGCCGTAAGTGATGTGTCCTCTTTCACAGGCCACTGCCATGCACTAATTATCTCCTGTTGTTTTCACAGGCACATCTGCCAAACAGCCACAGAGTGCATGGCCTAGGGCCTCCAGTCAAACCCTGAAGAAACCTCCGAAGGGGAATCTGAAGGCACCCTCCTCGAAGTTCCGTCACAGCACTCACCCACACCCTCCACCAGCACAGAGATACACATTTTGGTGGGACCTAGCTCTAGGGTAGCCACGGGATCACATACTGGTGAGCACCGTGCACAATTCTGATCCACAGCAGGTGGCAGCAGGGACTTCCCAAGTCCCCGGCATTTGGAGGCCTGCTGGAGGCCAGGAACCTGTTGAGTCCGAGTCAGGTGACAAGCTTCTGGATTCGGTCATGTCACAGATCTGAAGCTGCAAAGGAAAGCTAGGGAACATCAGGAAGGGATGTTCACTCTACTCAGATTGCAAAGCATGATGGAGGAGTCCATCCGCCTTCAGGCTGAGGTGATAGTGCTGGCATTGCAACACACCGAGCTCAACACTGGCAAGATAGCAGCCACTATGGAGACCTTGGTGCAGGACTTTGCTCCCGCACTGCTGCGCGAGCTCAACTCCATCGCTGTTACCATAGATTGTCTCCAATAGTTTGTGGGCGAGGGGCGTGCCAAGCGGCTTGATCTCACTCCAGCTATCCCTTCCCCTCGTGGAGTCAGCCAGGGGAACTCGGGCACCCATGGGAGGAGGATCAGCAGGTGCACACCCTGGGCCATCCATCCAGATAACTCTGGGAGTGACCGGCCCATCCAAACCCCTTTTTCCTGTGACTTCAGCAGCTCCAGCTCCACAGGCTGAGGAGGTGCCACTGCCACACAGCAGGACCCCAAAAGCAGGCCAGGGCCCTCCAAGTCTCCGCCCTCCAGAGGACTCCCGCCAAACTCTTCACAAACAGGACGTCACAGTCAGCAGGCTGTCTCTATCTCTGTTGTGGATGTCTGGGGAGCATCAAGATGTAGCAGCTGGGGTAGGGCAGTTAAGGAAAAGTAGTTGCACAGCCTGGACACGGGTGTTGGCCACTTGTATATACTGTTCACTTGTCAAAAAACTCCTAAGAATGTCTCCCTGTCTGTGGCTCTTTGTTCCGATGAGCAGTGTTCTTGTCACTCAGATGTGAAACCCTTGTTCTTGCACAAGAAAAAGGCAGGTATCTCAGTCCAAGGCCTCTTCCCTGTGCTTCAGTGATGGTCTGGCCTGGAAACATTACTGATGTCTGCTCCTCGACATTGCTGGTCATTGCTGCTAGAATGTAGTGGGCAGGTGCCACACAGTCACATTCTCTCTATGTGCTCTCAGGCCATTTAAGATGGGGCTGGCCCCCATCAGACCAGCATCTGCGACCATTTATGCTGTGCACCAGCTCCTGAAGGGCTCAGATGGTGAAGGCGGACACAGCATCGGATGGGTCTAAAGGTTCATGGCTGTGTCTCTATGAGATGTCTCTGAGCTTGGAGCACAAGCAAGCTGCCCTCGGCCCGACAGGAGTCAGATATTCAGAGGCTATGTGAAGATTCACGGAGTGTCCTCACTGCATGTTTCATCATCCTCCTGAGATTGAGTGACTATTATGACCTCCACTGCGTCTCCATGACAGGTGCATTCTCACAGAAGCTTTTGGTGCTGCCATAAGCCAGACTGGAGTCAAACTGCATGTTATCGTCATCCTGCACAAATCTGGCAGCAATGATGGCCTCCCAAGCACTCTGCCTCATCTAGCCAGTGTAAGAGCCTCATCCCCATCATCGTCACCACCGAGAACCTCCTCACTTTCATCCCCACTATCATCCTCCTCATTCGAGGAGACCTTCAGCTCCTCCATCTCCTCCCCAGCCAGCTTGTCTCTCCATTGGAGCACTAGGTTGTAAAGGGCGCAGCAGATGATGATGATGCGTGATACCCTTTGTGGACCATTTTGCAGGGCACCGCCAAACCGGTCCAGGCACCAGAACCGCATCTTCAGCTTCCCGACGATCTGCTCCACCAAGTTGTGAGTTGCAGCATGAGCCTCATTATACCATCTCTCTGCTGCAGTCTGAGGCCGCCGCACAGGTGTCATCAGCCACGGCCTCTGTGGGTAGCCCTTGTCCCCGAGGAGCCATCCCTACAGCCTGTGTGGACTCTGGAAGACTGCAGAGATCTGCAAGCGACTGAGGATGTAGGTGTATGCACACTCCCTGGAAACCATGCGCACACCTGCAGGATGTGCTTCTGGTGATCGTATACCAGCTGCATGTTCAGTGAATGGAAGCCCTTGTGGTTGATGAAGTCCACCGGTTGTAGCGACAGAGATCTTAGCGCCATGTGGGTGCAGTCAATCGCGCCCTGCCCCTGTGGGAATCCCGAGATCTGGGCGAATCCAATGGCCCTTGCGTCCTGGCAGTCCCAGTCCCAGGTGAAATGCACAAAGCTGTGTGCCCTGGAGATGGCATCCGTGACCTCATTGATGCATTTGTGGATGGCAGCTTGTGAGATCCCACAGAGGTCACCTGTGGAACCCTGAAATGAGCCACTAGCATAGAAATTGAGCGCCTACCCTACCACTTTCATAGCCACTGGCAGTGGATGCCTTGCATGTCCTCTTGGCACCAAGTCCTGGAGATATGAGCGACAAGGTCCCTAGACATGTGCAGTCTTTGGTGACACTGGTTCCCGGTCATCTGCAGGAATGACAGGCAGCATGAAAGAGACAGAGAGATATGGTTAGCATGGGTACACTTAGCATCCTTTCCTGGTCCTGTGTGACGCATCCTGGGAAGTGCTGGCCACCCCTCGGATGGCCACAGATGAGTGCGCTGCATGGCTGCCCTGTCAACCTGTGACATGAGGCACACTGGGATGCTGAGATTGCAAGGGGCTGTGAGCGCTTCCAGCAGCGACTGCTACACTGCATTGGCAAGATCGATTGTACAACTTGCGCAATCCAACTGCTGTGTGGTCCAGTAAAGTGGTCGCAGACTCGCAGTCTGTGCTGGGATCATGGGGGTTAAGGTCTGGAGGGTTTGGTGGCACATTGATGCCTTCGCATTGTCTGCGTCAGTGGGCAGGCTAGGAACCCGACCCCAATCATATCACTGTAGCTGCGCTTGAATTGTCTCAGTTGCAGATGGATGATCGGTTTATGCAGGTGTCCCTACTATATGGCCACTTCCCTCGCCTACCCTGCCTCCCACCTCAATTGCCTGTGCGCAAGATCTAGCACCAGGACAGCAGTTTCCCCAGACACCACCCTGCCCCCACCTGGAAAACAGTCTATCTCATTATCATAACCCATTGTGCTACATCTCCGCCCAAGAATATTCTCAATTTTTTAATTAACAATCTTAAACTATTTTCTTAAATACTTACACTACTTTTACACTACCCCTATCTCCACCCAAAGCCTGGACTTCACAGGTTAAGCCTTTACATTGCCTTCACAACTCTCCCTGATCTTGTTCTCGTCACTGTTGAGTGAGGCTAATGATCTTGAACTGGTTCGTTGATGCTATCACCACTCTGCGAGGTGATTGATGATTCTTAGTATCATCTTCCCAGAGCCTTTGATAATCAAACTCATTTGTTCTTGCAGCCTCTAATAAGATTATAGCTTTTCAGTTTCTCCTGAATGTTCCAAGCAGAGTTTGGATGAGATAGGATCATGGTCGTTCTGTTCCTTTAAGGACTGCTCTTTCTGACTTTCATTCTCGAATCCAGACTTTCTGACCTGGTACTAATATTGCTAAAGTCTTCACCAGCTGGAATTATACCAGCTCCTCTGTTTTTCTTGTTGACTATTCTCCACATTCCTCACTCTGTTATGGTCGTCTGATGTAACATTCAGTTGTAAGTTTTGCTTCAACAAAGGAATTTGTGTTTTCAGCCATCAACCTATGAGCAGCTCTGCTGGTGAAAAGCTATTACTTAAGGGGGTAGTTCTATAATTCAGCAAGGCTAAAATCCAATCACTATTCTTGGTCATTTGCAGTTTACTGTTTTTCACTGCTCTTTCACCATTGCCATTGGCCTGTGGGTGAAGAATTAGTAACATGAATGATCCCACAGCCTTCTGTAAATTTGTGGCCCAGTGTCCAAAACAATTTAATCCAGAAAACCATGCACGGAGAAGATATCCTGTAACATCCTTATCACAGTCTCAGCTGTCCTAGTGTGGAATCTGATAGCTTCTAACCACCTTGAATATTAATCCACTGTGACAAAGTACACTGTTCCCCTAAAGTCAGAGATCTAATCCCAATCTTTTCCAAGGTCTATCTGGAAAACTAAATGGTAATAAAAGTTCTGTGGGTGGCTGGCTATTAATTGTACAAGTATGGGATGAAGTCTTGAATTGCCTTTTGTCATGAAACTAACATTTTTTCATTATATTATTGTGGTTTATTGTAAAGTAGGTTCGTGGGTGTGAGTGTAGATGGTTTTGTCTGTGTAATTTAATTGAACTAGAGTCAGATAGACTGCAAGCTTGAAAATATCAAAAGAAGTTAGGGATAAAAAGTATTTGAAATGCTAATGAGTAAACATGGATGAGGGCTTAGCATGTAGGGTCTGAAGGAAATTTGCATTTTTATATATGTGAGGAGGTTGTTTGGGTTTCAAAGGGGTGATAGGATGTTTACAACTACAAGGTAAGCAAGGCCAAGCAGTATGTTTATTTTTCCCAAAGGTAGTGGCCATATTGGCAACATGAAAGATTTTTATATTATAGGAAAAGTAAATTCACAAAGACATTTAGAAAATGGAATTTACAGATTAAAGAGAGAGAAACATATATAAAAAAGGAGGGAAGGTTATGTTGAGGGGAGGGGGCACCATCTAAGATCTAAGAGGACCGTATAAAACAGCCTTGGGGAAGCCTCCATTCACTTTAGCAGATGTCCGCTGTGTCCAGTAACCAAAGGTAGAGGAAAGCCTTTGGAACTCCACTCTCAAGTGGGTGCTGTGGTAAATTTGCTGGCTTGCCTGTCTAAATTTAAATTCTATTTTGGACTGTTGCCTTGAAGGGGGTATATAGTTGGGAGTCAGGTTAATTAGAGATTTTGGGATTTGTTGTAACATTAAGTAACTGTAATCTTATGTATGTGCTTGAAATCTTTTATTTTGTTAATAAATGTTTTAATTTAGTTTTTAAAATCTCTAAAGGTGTTAGTGGACTCATTACTTCTGAATTCAGTGCACAAATCCTCTCATCATCAATATAAATTGTTAAACCATTGTGATAGCATGGCCAAGTTTACCTTGTGGATTTGGTCCATCTGGCACACATCACTTGCCATGTCATAACACTTTGAAATACCTGGCCGCCACACAGATTGATGTGCACAAACTCTGCATTTGGCTATTCCCAACTGACCACCATGGATTCTATGAAGAATATCCTCCCTTAAAGCCTTGGGTATTACTAGTCTCTGGTTGAACAGGTTGAATATAAGAAGAAGGTTGTGGAAAGTCACTGATGGCTTCCATTTTTTGAGGCTGTACCATTATGCCCTTTCATTGTATGATGTGTCCCAAGAATTTAATGGTAGTTTTCACAAATTCACATTTTTCACTTAAGATGAGACATGCCTCTTGTTACACTTTCAGAACCTCACAAACTCTGTGATCATGCTCCTGTCTCATGGCTCCATTGATAAGCACGTAATCCATATGACAAATTACTCCCTATTTTCCTTCCAGAATGCTTGTCATGGTTCACTGGAACATTGCCGGAGCTGATAATATCTCAAAGGGAAGGTGGTTAAAACAGAGTTGCCCAAATGGATCAATAAATGCTGTTCACAGCCTGGACTCTCAGTTGAGGGGTATTTGCCAAAACCCACTATTGGCGTCAAATTTAGTGAAGAGCACACTGTTGGCAAGTTTTACCAAGCTGTCTTCCACTGAGGAAGCCCCAAACACCACCTAGTTGACTCTGTGACACAACACTGCCATGTAACATTCTGTCAAGTTCCTCTTTGACTTTCTTCGGCAATGGATGTAGTACCCTCCTGGGATTGTATAGACATACAAGCTTAGCATCTTGAAGCAAAGTAATATCATATTCATGCTTGAGCTTGCCAAGCCCCTGAAGCAGCTATGGAAATTCTTGACAGAATTCTGCCTTGTTGTTGGACTTTGTCCACTTTTTACAGAACGCCCAGTTGTATACTTGCACTTCTGTTCAGTAAAGATATGTTTTGATTGTGCAAGATATAGAGGGTCTCTGTAATCTGTCGCCCCTTATGGCAAAGGGTGACGGTTACCTGACTTTTACTTGAAGATCCATACCACCTGGACCTTACACTTTAATGCTTGATGGCTGGATGTCTACTGCTTTGTGCCATTCTAAATGATCAGCCAGTATTGTAACACTGGCTCCAGCGTCAGTTTTAAAGCCTTTTACTTTCCAAAGTGACTGACCAAAATTCTTCTTCTTGACCCTTCACTTCTCCTAGAAAATCAGTATTTTCATTTCTTTCCCTATTCCCAATTTCTTGAATTGTCTGCATTTAATAGATCTTCTCTTGCTTTCTTCCTTTAATGAAATTTTTAGATTTACAGAATTGCTTGAGGTGTCTTTCCGCATTGGAAACACCCTGCGGCTTCTGCTGGGCAATCTTGTCTTCTGTGCTGCTTTTTACCACTGCAGCATGGGCACCTCAAGGTGGATGCTGTAGGGTTTTCCACCCTTTTGCCAGTTATGGTGGCAAAAGTGGGTGCGGCTGCTGCCTTCAGACCTACCAAACTAACAAACTCATCTGAAGCCTTAGTATTTCAACTAATTATAGCCTGATTTGGTTCCCTAAGTTTGGCCTGCTGAGCGTATTAAACCACTTTTTCAAATGTTAAATTATCTTTTGTCTGTAAAAAAATCTGAGAGCTTTTCGTTGCAGACTCCATTGACAACGCAGTCACGAATAAGTTCATCTTTCAATGCACCATGCCCACTAGCTGTTTCAGGTCTGTAAGGAACAATTCGACAGATTCCTCTGGCCTTGGGATCTCTGACTCAATTGCAAGGTTCCATTTTGGGCTGAAGCTTGCATCAAATTTTTTTAGGACCATTTCAAAATCTGCAGAGTTCTCTTCTACCCCAAGTCTCGGGGTATATCATCGGCAACAGGACCCACTGCATAGAGGAATGAACTAACGGTGCTTGTGCTCTTTGTCATGAAAACCCAATGCTGCTCGATACCTCAGAAAGTGTTTTTTTCCTCAACTCCCAACAATGGCCTCTCTGTGGACTTTTGAGGTTTTTGAACGACTGCAGAAGAGGCAGTGACTGGTGTTGACTTCTGTCATGAAGAAATATTAATGTGTATAATGTTATTGGAAATTTTTTAAAATTGGAATTGTAGTAGAATCTGTGTCTATGTATGTGTCTGTGTGTGTCTGAATTGGATTAAAGCCAGCTGGTCTGGGTGCTTTGATGTATTACAAAAACAGAATTACCTGGAAAAACTCAGCAGGTCTGGCAGCATCGGCGGAGAAGAAAAGAGTTGACGTTTCGAGTCCTCATGACCCTTCGACAGAACTGAAAGTCAAAGCAAAAGTCAAGCCTATTGTGGATTTCCCAGTGCCTACAACAAAACGAGAAGTTTTGAGATTTCTGGGCATGGGGGCTTTACTGGAAATTCATACCAAATTTTAGCCAAGTGATTGCTCCACTGACTGAACTATGAAAAAGGGAAAATTGGACATTTAAAAAAAAACCTGGACACTGAGCTGGAACGATTTCTGTTGATACCGAGGACTTGTGTGTGTTTCATATTATATATATTGTCATGTTAATGCATGCATCTGATAATGTAATAATGTAATAAGTATAGGAGATAGTGTGAAATGTTAAAAAAATGAAACCGTCTTTTTAAATTACGATGGTTCATTTTTCAATAGGGAGGAGGATGTCACGAAGAGATATTAATGTGTATAATGTTGTTGGAAATTATTTTTAAATTGAACTTGTGGTAAGGTCTGTGTCTATGTGTATTTCTATGTGTGTGTCTGTGTATGTCCTTATTGGATTAAAACCAGCTAGTTTGGGTGCTTTGATCTATAGTAGTTTGAGATGTTAATTAGATAAACATAAGTTAAAACGTAAAAATGCAATTTGCATTTTGTTGAATAAGCCATTCAAAAGAATGGGGAAAACCTTGCACCTTGCTAGAAGAAGCCAAACAGTGTGTTTATTTTTCAGTTTACTAATCAAATTCGTGCTATGAAATGGGTTTTATTGTTAGAAAAGCTGAAGTTCAAAAGACTTAGTGATACAACAGAAAATTTACATTCAAAAGGAAAACTAGGTATATTAAAAAAAATAGTTTGTGTTTGTAAGGTAGAGGCATTCAAATTTAACCAGCCTGCAAGATTAAGACTGTGTCTGCAAAGGAACATCATTTCGAATTCATAAGGTCAAATGTTCTTTATCTGGTTAAAAACAAAAAACTGCGGATGCTGGAAATCCAAAACAAAAACAGAATTACCTGGAAAAACTCAGCAGATCTGGCAGCATTGGCAGAGAAGAAAAGAGTTGCCGTTTCGAGTCGTTTCAAAAAGAGTTGACAGTTCTGTCGAAGTGTCTGTTTAAAGTCTCTGGGTTATTGTTGCTTTGGTGAAGATTTATCTGGGTTAATCTGTGATTAATTTGGGGATTTATTAAAAAGTTATTATGGTATTAATTTGTAGACATATGTATGTGTTTAAATTTGTTGCTAAATTAATAAATGTTTAATTTAGTTTTATATATAAAAACCTCTTGAGAGTTGGTGGTTTTATTACTGAATTCAGAGCTGCATCTCAAACATATCAATTGAAAATATAGGTTATGACAGTTGTTCACATTTCCCTCTGGGATTTAAACAACTCAGTCTTTACCAACTGCTGTGTCATAGCGCTTCACTATCGATTCTCAGTGTGCCTCTCAACAAGGTTAGTCTTCAAATTCATCCTTTGAAGAAATCTTCTTCTGATATCTTGCCATGGGTGTTCTGTCAATGGCATCAAATCATTGTTACGTTGGTGTCACCACCGCTGCTACCATGTTTAGTGGTTTAGTGTCTACGTTGAATAATGTCTGGTTCTTGGTCAACTAGTGGCCTAATTAGTATCAGCAAGGTTTCCTCTACTCATGAGTGACTTAGGGCTAACTCAGCTTTCTTCAGAACTACTTTATTTACACAATATATACATAATAGGCTTCTAGGTAAGTACATCTGTCTTGTGTATAGACTATTCTATCTTTCTACAGAGGCTCCTGCACATGACTGCTGATGGCAATGTTACAGCATGATACACATCACCATCTCAGTACTAAAACTATTAATCCATTGTGCTATGGGCACCATGGAGCAGGATGCCATTCAAGTGGGCGGAGCAAAAAGGAACATGGTAGTGATAGGGGACCATATAGTCAGGGCAATAGATACTGTTCTCTGCAGCATGATTGGGGGCTCCAAAGGTTGTATTGTCTGTCCGGTGCCAGCGTTAAGGACAGCTCCTCCTGGCTCAAGATAAACTTGGAATGTGAGTTTTTGTGGTCCAGTTTTTAACCTGTACGTAGGAGTGACATAGGCAGAGCTAGGAATGATGTTCTGCTGAGAGAGTTTGAAGTGTTTGGGTCCAAATTAAAACACAAAACATCAAAGGTTTTTACATCCTTGCATTGTTATTTGAGTCACATACCAATTGGAATAAGGTCAAGCAGATTAGAGAATTAAAGATGTTTTTCAAAGAGTGGGGTGAGAAGAAGGGTTTTCAGTTCATGGGGACTGGTACCAGTGTTCAGGAAAGAGAGAACTGTTCAGTTGGGATGGGCTCCACTTAAAGCAGGCTTGAACCAGTGTCCTGACCAATCATATAACTAGGTCTGTAGAAAGGGCTTTAAACTTTTAAACTAACAGTGGGGGGCAGGGGTGGCGAGGTGGGGCATGGGGTGGGGGAGTAGAGTTAGGGGTATTTGGGTGAAGGGAGATTTAGAAATCCAAAGAGAAAAGTCACGGCACGGAACATGTGTGGTGATGCAGGTGATTACAAACAGAGTGGGGCAGGAAAGGACAGAGAGTTTAACTGTAATTGTGCATCAGCAATCATAGTAAATAAATGAAATTAAAGGCTCTTTATCTAAATGCATGAAGCATAGATAGTCGAAAATAAATGGTACACATAAAGGTAAATAGTTTCAATCTAATCACCATTACAGAGTAACAGTTACATCGTGACCAATGTTGTGAAATAAAAGTTCCAGGCTACAAAATATTTTGAAAAGACAGACAGAATAGCAAAGGAAGAGGAGTAGCCCTGATAGTAAAGGATGACATAGGGACATGAGTGAGGGAGGATCTTGGCTCAGAAGATCATGAAGTTCAATCAGAATGTGTGGGGATGAGGACTAGCATGAGTCATAAAACACTGGTGGGGGTAGTTTGTAGACCACAGAACAATTGGAAAGAGCATTGAACAAGAAATTATTGGAAAGTGTAGCAAAGGCAATGTAATAATTGTGGGAACTTTAATCTTCATATAGACAGGACCAATCAAATTGGCAAGGATGGTCTGGAAGGCACGTTTGTAGAATGTTTTTGTGACAGTTTCCTGGAGCAATATGTGCGCAACCAACTAGGGAATAAAGCTATCTTAGATCTAGTATTGTAAAAGAGCTGCTGGGAAAATGTGCTCGTAATACAATTGAATTCCATGTTAAGTTTGAAAGCGACTTATTCCAATCACAAACAAGAATTTTGAACTTTAACAAAACCAGTTACATAGGTATGAGGGGCAAACTGGCTATAGTTGATTGGGTAAATAGACTAAAAGGTATGGCCATAAATAAAAGTGGGAAATACTCAAAGAAACAATTCAAAATGTTCAACAAAAATGCACACCAATGAAAAACAAAAACTCAGCAAGAAAAATCCATCCGAGGTTTACTCAGGAAGTTAAGGATTGTATTAAATTAAAAGAAGAGGCTAATAAGTTTGCAAAGAATAGTAGCATGTCTGAGGATTGGGAATACTACAGAACTCAGGAATAGGCCAACAAAAACTTGATAAAAAGGGAAATATAGAATACAAGAGTAAACCAGCCAGGAATTGTTTTAAAATTTATTCTTTCATGGGATGTGAGCTGGCTAGGCCAGCATTTATTGCCCTTTGGAAGGTGTTAGTAAGCCACTTTCTTGAACCCCTACAGCCCATGTGGTGTAGGTACACCCACAGTGCTGTTAAGAAGGGAATTCCAGGATTTTGATTCAGCATCAGCGAAGGAACAGTGATATATTTCCAAGTCAGGATGGTGTGTGACTCAGAGGGAAACTTGCAGGTGGTGGTGTTCCCATACATCTGCTGCCTTTGTCCTTCTAGCTGATCGAGAGCATGTGTTTGGAAGGTGCTGTCGAAGGAGCCTTGGTGAGTTTCTGCAATGCATTTTGTAGATGGTACACACTTCTGCCATTGTGTGCCTATGGTGGAGGGAGTGAATGTTTAAGGTGGTTGAGGAGTTCCAATCAAGCGAGCTGCTTTGTCCTGGATGGTGTCAAGTTTCTTGAATGTTGTTGAAGCTGCACTCATCCAGCAAGCAGAGCATATTCCATCATGTCCCTGATTTGTGCTTTGTAGATGGTAGACAGGCTTTAGGGAGTCAGGAGGTGAGTTACTTGCTGCAGAATTCCTAGCCTCTGACATGGTCTTGTAGCCATAGCATTTATATGATGTATTCAGTTCAGTTTCTGGTCAATGGTAATCCCCAGGATGTTGATATTGGGGATTCAGTGATGGTAATCCCATTGAATATGAAGGGGAGATGGTTGGATTCTCTCTTGTTGGAGATGGTCATTGCCTGGCACTTGTGTGGCGCAAACGTTACTTGTCTTTTATCAGCCCAAGCCTGAATGTTGTCCATGTCTTACTGCACATGGACATGGACTGCCTCAGTATCTGATGAGTTGAAAATACTGCTGAACATTGCTGAATAGTGCTGAATATAAAAACAGATTGTAAGGGCTGTTACAAGTATATTAAAAGGAAGAGAGTAGCTAAAGTAAATGTTGGTGCCTTAGAAGCAGAGACAAGATAAATTATTATGGGAAATGAGAAAATGGCAAAAACATTGAACAAATATTTTGCGTCTGCCTTCACAAGACACAAGTTGCATACCAGAAATAGAGGGTAACCTAGGGGCTAAAAGGATGAGGAAATTAAGGAAATTAACATTAGCAGAGAAAATGTATTGTAGAAACATAAGGGACTATAATCTATCAAATTCTCAGGACCTGATAGTTTAAATTCTAAGATCCTAAAACAAATAGCTGCAAAGATGATGGATGCTTTGGCTATTATTTTCCAAAATGTCCTAGATTCTGGAACAGTCCAAGCAGACTGCAAGTTAGCAAACGTAACACCGTTCTCCAAGAAAGGAGGGAGAAAGAAAACCGGGTACTATAGGCCAGTTAGCCTGACATCAATTGTTGGGAAATGCTGGAAACTATTATTAAGGAAGTCATTGCACTTAGAAAATCATAGTATGATCGATAAGGAGTTCCCATTCCTATTTTTCCCTTACAGATGGTTCTAGACTTTAGGATTTTTATAAAGGACAAAATTACACGGACACAGGGTTTGGCTCAGCCACAAACTTGTTGTTTATTAAAAAAACATCCTACCACCCTAACGCCCTAATACAAAAACCTCTAAATAAGTTTAAATGACACTACACAACACCTCAATTGGTTATTCCAATTTAAATCCTTCCGCGATTTAACCTCGGTTCCCACTCAAACACACAAAGTCACCACGATTTATTAGAAAACCTTTACTGAAAAACAATAGGCAAAACCCCACGTTTGTGCCCCAAACCTTCCTCAATTCAAACCCAAATCCGCGCCCCCCCCCCCCCCCAACCCCAGGATTTGGTTTTTACACCTAAGTTACTTCAAGACCTCAGCCCCAAACTCCTCAGGTTTGGCTGATAGCTGACAACCCTCCCATCCGGTTGGTCCTTTCTGGTGTGAATTGTAGGTCCGCGAGCCAGGTTTACCATTCCCGATGGTCCTTCTTGACTGCAGTGGCCCCTCGGCCCATCGAGTCTGCACTGGTCAAACAAGTACCTAACTATTCTAATCCCACTTTCCAGCACTAGGCCCATAGCCTTGTAAGCCATGGCGTCACAAGTGCACATCCAAATACTTCTTAAATGTTATGTTATTGCCAAATCCTTCAATCTTGTCCTTTTTATGATGATTCTTATTGGAATACCATAAACACACTTCCTGAGGCCATCCTGCTGGTTGGTCCGTGCTTAGCACCTTTCAGTCCTTTATGTTTGTTACATGCCCTGGTCCAGACAGATTCATTCAGTACTGATGTTGCTTCCACCACCAAAAACAGTGGACTCCACCCAGGTGAGCTTTCCCTGGTCCCAAAGCTGATATGGGGCATGTAAAAGTTTCCGTCCCTCCTTGACTGAAGTGAATGCTATTGTGTGAATGCTTTGTCTGGGGCAGTTTGGTTGTCACAATGGCCTCCTCAATTTCTTAATTGGGTTACATGATGGCATTAACCTTGTGCCACTGTTGTGATAATGAGCCCATTTCTAGTCCTTTAATTGTGTCCGTTCTTTTGTGATGTTAGAATGTTTGAAATTAACCCCTTACAGTATAGTCTGCCTCTGTGTGTTTTGCGTTGAAGTTTTGCTTTTATTTCCAGAAATTGTGTCTGTAGTTTTTGGGGTTTTTCATATTTCATAAAGTCCAGTTGGAGGGGATGCTAATCCCACCGATCAGACAAGTTAACAAGGCCTTATGAAAGGGAAATACTGTTTCACAAATTTATTACAGTTTTTTGAGGGTTTAACTGTTAGGGTAAATAAAGGGGAGGTAGTCGATGTAGCACACCTGGATTTCCAAAAGATATTCAATAAGGTGCCACACATAAAGGTTAAAAGGCAAGATAATGGCTCAGGAAGTTGGGGTAATATATTTGCATGGATAAAGGATTGGTTAGTGGAAAGGGAGCAAAGAGTAGGCATAAATGGCGCAGTTTGCAGGCTGTGAGTGCCACAAGGATCAGTGCTGTGACCTCAGCTATTTACAATCTATATTAATGACTTAGACAAAGAGACAGAGAGTAATGTACCTAAGTTTGCAGACAATACAGAGATAGATGGAAATATAAGGACACACAGAAGCTACAAAGAGAAATAAACAGGTTAAGTGAGTGGGCAGCAAGATGGCAGATGGAGTTTTTTAAAAATTCATTCAAGGGGTTAGGGCTTCACTGGTTAGGACAGCATTTATTGCCAAGCCCTAATTGTCCTTAAGAAGGTGATGGTTAGTTACCTTCTTGAACCGTTGCAGTCCATGTGATGTAGATACACCCACAGTGCTGTTAGGGAGGGAGTTCCAGGATTTTGACCCAGAGACAGTGAAGGAACAGTGGTATATTTCCAAGTCAGTATGATGAGTGGCTTGGAAGGGAACTTCCAGGTGGTGGCATTCCCATCTGTCTGCTGCTCATGTCCTTCTAGATGGTAGTGGTTGTGTATAATATGGTCAAGTATAATATGGGAAAGTGTGTGGTTATTAATTTTGGCCTTAAAAAAAGCAGAATATGTTTTAAAAGGTGTGAAACTTGTAAACGTTGAAGTTCAGAGAGACTTGTGCAAAAAACTCAGGAAGTTAGCATGCAGGTACAGCAAGCAATTAGGAAGGTGTCGCAATCACAGCTGATGGGCGGAACCATCCCAGATTTGCACTAAGTATGTGGGAAAAAGGGCATTTTATCCATTGGTCGCATTGGTGGGTTTTCACACTGTATCATCCCAATCTTGCCTCATTAATCGTGAATTCCCATGAAACACCCCATTTCTCTGGAGGGCAGCCTCTGATTCACCCGCCACACCATTACCTTGCCACTTCCTCATGCCATGCACCATATTTAAAGTGCAGTGCTTTCAACCCAGGACTGCTGCACAGATGACATGGTCCCAAAAGGCAAGAAGACTGCAGCCCGCCCAATTCAACGACACATCCCTGGAACACCTTCTGGACACCTTTGGAGCCCACCGCAATGTCCTCTACTCCTGCACTAGCCGTAGGAGGCCCATCAGTGTCACCACTGTGGCTTGAGCAGTGGTGGTCAGTGCCAATGCTGCACAGAAGAGGTTGGCCATCCAGTGCATAAAGAGGGTGAATGTTCTCACTCGTGCCACCAGGGTAAGGCAACTATCTCATCACTCTAAATTCACACACTCATAAGCCCATCACACATTCATTAGCATCTCACTCACTGCCAGCTCAAGAGATATCACCACTCACTCTCTCACATAAGCTCTCACATCTCCATCTGGCCTCATCTCCTCTGGAGACTGCTTCCTCAGCCTTCACCCTCTTGAGGCCACTTGCACTGATCACCATGTGTCCCCACACACACCCTGGGATACCCCTCTTACCCAGTAATTCCCTAGCCCTGCAGCCTCTTCCCTTGTCTGAGGCACTTCTCCCCCTTCCCCAAGAAAGCCAAAGCCCCGCAGCCATTGAAAAGCCACCTCCACCTCGTGGCTGGTCTCGTAATTAGAGACCTGACCGTGAGCCCCATAAAAGTGATGTGGTGCTGTCTGTGAAGCCTGGCACTGATGACCGCAAGTGCTACTTGAAGCAACGTAGGCAAAAAAGCCTCAAAGTCTCGAGCAAAGTGCAGCTCGCCAGGTGCACATCGCTTATGCTTGGTTGTGAAACTGCACACCAACGTGCCCGGATGATCCAGCGTGAGGGCGTGATTCTGATGTGCAGAGATGATAATGATATTAAAATGGAGTTCCTGATGTCCGGCAGTGGAAAGACAGCCTGCATTGACAGGCAGAGCGGCCGATCGCAAACTGGTGCCAACGGGCATGGAAAATTCCACCCGAGGTTATTGCTGGACAAGTCAGATCCTAGAGTGAAACCTGGCTTGAAAGATCCTAAAATTTTTTATAGAAGCTGGAGGAAAACTACTGAACAAATTCACAGGAGTCTGCTGATGAATTTCTAACACAAAGAATAAAATATTTATTAGAACAAGAAAAATGAACTATATTATACTAGACAAAAAGGTTGGAAAGATTTCAATACAAACGCAATACAAAATGATTCAATTTTCCAATATTCCTTTCCCCAGCAATATCTTTACAGACATGTAAACCAGCGAAGAGTTACCACTAGCTTGACACAGAGGCTCCTTGCTTGGGATTGGCACACATGCAAACAGTTATCTTCCAGTTGAATTCTGGAGCATTCACTTGAAGCTTCTCACTCAACTCATAGCTCTTCTCGAGTTACCCAAAAAATTACTGCACCTTAAGCTTACTGCTTCAGTAGCAACATGGCTAAACTGATCACATTATTGAGCCCTATAACTGACTATTCAGTTAACTACTGTCCCACTAGCCTTATACTTTTCTCTGCTCAGAGAGCTGAAAAGTTCCTGTCTTCACTCTCTGACACCCACTGAACTCTCCCCTGTCTTGCTGTGTCTCTGTTACTTGACCACTGTCGCTAACCAATAGCCCAGTTTTTTTGCATCTAAAATGGAACTATTGTACCTTCCTTAGCACAAAAAAATACATGTAAAAATTCAACTTATAAATTATACATTGATCATCACAAAGGCAAATGGCATGTTGGCTGTTATATGCGAAGATATGAATTAGGAGCAGGAGTAGGCCACTCAGCCCCTTGAGCCTGCTCTGCTATTCAATAAGATCATGGCTGATCTGAATGTAACCTCAACCCCATATTCCTGCTCACCCCCAATAACCTTTAACCCCTTGTTAATCAAGAATCTATCTAGCTCTGCCTTAAAAATACTCAAAGACTCTGCTTCCACCGCCTTTTGAGGAAGAGTGTTTCAAAGACTCACAATCCTCTGAGAGAAAAAAATTCTTCTCATCTCTGTCTTAAATGAGCGACCCCTTATAGTTAAACAGTGGCTCCTAGTTCTAGATTTTCCCACAAGAGGAAACATCCTCTCCATGACCACATTGTCAAGACCCCTCAGGATCTTAAAGGTTTCAATTAAGTCACCTCTTACTCCTCTAAATTCCAGTGGATACAAGCCTATCCTGTCCAGCCTTTCCTCATTAGGACAACCTGCCTATTCCTGGTATTAGTCTAGTAAACCTTCTCTGAACTGCTTTTAACGCATTTATATCTTTCTTTAAATGAGGAGACCAGTACTGTACACAATACCTCAGATGTAGTCTCACCAATGCCCTGTACAACTGGAGCAAAACCTCCCTACTTTTATAATCAATTCCCCTCATAATAAATGATAACATTCTATTAATTTTCCTAATTACCTGCTGTAACTGCATACTAACCTTTTGTGATTCAAGCACTAGGACACCCAGATCCCTTCGAACCTCAGAGCTCTATAATTTCTCACCTTTTAGATAATGTGCTTCCTTTTTATTCTACTTTCCAAAATGAACAATTTCACATTTGCCCACATTATACTCCATTTTGCCAGATCTTTGCCCACTCATTTAACCTATCTATATCACTTTGTAGCTTCCTTACGTCCTCTTCACAATTTACTTTCCTACATATCTTTGTGTCATCAGCAAACTTAGCCACCATTCCTTCGGTCCCTTCGTTTAAGTCATTTATATGAATTATAAAAAGTTGAGGCCACAGTACTGAACCCTATGGCACACCACTCATCACATCCTGCCAACCAGAAAAAGACCTATTTATGCCAACCCCCTGCTTCCTGTTAACTAGCCAATCTTCTATCCATGCCAATATGTTACCCCCTACATCATGAACTTTTATTTTCTGCAATAACCTTTGATGTGGCACTTTATCAAATGCCTTCTGGAAATCTAAGTACAGTACATCCACTGGTTCTCCTTTATCCACAGCATGTGTGACTCCTTCAAAGAACTCCAATAAATTGGTTAAACATGATTTCCCTTTTACAAAACCATGTTGACTCTGCCTGATTGCCTTGAATTTTTCTAAGTGCCCTGCTGTAACATCTTTAATAATATCTTCTAACATTTTCGCTATGATAGGTTTTAGGCTAACTGGCCTATAGTTTCCTGCTTTCTATCTTCCTCTCTTTTTGAATAAAGGAGTTATATTTGCTATTTTCCAATTTAATGGAACCTTCCCTGAATCTATGGAATTTTGGAAAATTAAAACTAATGCATCAACTGTCTCACTAGCCACTTCTTTCAAGATCTTAGGATGAAGTCCATCCAGACCTGGAGATTTTGTCAGCCCGCAGCCCCAACAATTTGCTCAATACCACTTCCTTTGTTATTGTAATTTTCCCGAGTTCCTCACTCTTTTCCATTTCCTGTTTTACAGCTATTTCTGGGATGTTACTTGTGAAGACTGAAGCAAAGTACCTGTTAATTCATCTGCCAATTCCCAGCTTTCCATTATCAATTCCCCAGATGCAATATCTATAGGACCAACACTCATTTCTTATTAAATATCTATTGAAACTCTTACAATCCGTCTTTACATTACTATTTACCTTTCTCTCATAGTCTTAATTTTTCCCTCTTTATTAATCATTTTGTCATTCTTTGCTGTTCTTTATATTCTTTCCAATCTTCTGAACTGCCACCCGTCTTTGTGTAGCGATATGCTTTCTCTTTAAGTTTGACACTGTCTTTAACTTTTTTAATTATACACGGATGATGGTGGGCCCTCCCCTTTGAACTTTTCTTTCTCATTGGAATGTATACATATCTGTGTATTCTGAAATATCCCTTTAAATGTCTGCCCCTGAACTTCTATTGATGTATCCTTAACCTCATTTGCCAGTGCACTTTAGCTAGCTCTGATTTCATGCCCTCAAAATTGCCCTTATTTAAGTTTAAAATACCAGTCTTGGACACATTCGTTTCTGTCTCAAAATGAATGTAAAATTCAATCATATTATGATTGCTGCTACCTATGGGGTGCCTTTACTAGGAGGTCATCAATTAATCCCATCTTGTTGCACAATACCAGATCTAGTACAGCTTGCTCTCTGGCTGGCTCCAAAACATGCTGTTCTAAGAAACTATCCCCAAAACATTCTATTAACGCCTCATCTACATGACCTTTACCTATCTGATTTTTCTGGTCTATATGTAGATTAAAATCCTTCATGGTTATTGCTTTACCTTTCTGGCAAGCTCCCATTATCTCTTCTTTTATACTCTCTCCTACTGTGTAGTTACAATTAGGGGGCCAAGGTAGCACTCACACAAATGACTTCTGGCCTTTATCATTCCCCATCTCAATCCAAACTGCTTCTACATCATGGTTTCCTGAACTTAGGTCACCCCTCTCTAATGTGCTAATACCATCATTAATTAGCAGAGCCACCCATCCATCTTTTCCTAACTTCCTGTCCTTCCTAAATGTCACATACCATTCAACATTCAGATCCCAATCTATGCCATCCTATAGCCATGTCTCTGTAATGCCTAAAAGATGGTATTTATTTATTTCTATTTGCACTATCAGTTCATCTGTTTTGTTTCGATTGCTATGTGCATTTAGATATAGAGCCTTTAGTTTTGTCCTTTTATTATTTTTGTAGTATCTAGCCTTATCTGCTGATTTACTCATGGATTTGTACTCTCTGTCCCTTCCTGTCACAGGCTGTTTATCATTTCCCATTTTAATACCTGTCTTTCTTGCCTTATCTCTACTCTTTGGTTTACCACATCTTCCCAAATTTGATCCATTGCCCCCACTATTCAGTTTAAAACCCTCTCTACTTCCCTAGTTAGGCAGCTCATGAGGACACCAGTCCCAGCACAGTTCAGGTGTAGACCCTCCCAATGGTACAGATCCCACTTTCCCCAATACTGGTCCACAGGATCCCACTTCTCCCATACCATTCTTTGAGCCATGCATTCATTTCTCTAATCTTATTTGTCCTATGCCAATTTGCACATGCCCAGATAATAATCCAGAAATTATTACCTTTGAGATCTGCTTGTTAATTTGTTGCCTAGCTGATCATACTGATTGTGCTGAGCCTCCTTCCTCATCCTGCCTATGTAGTTACCTACATGGACCATGACCACTGGATCCTCCCCCTCCCACTGCAAGTTCCTTTCCAGTCCTGAACAGATGTCCCAAACCCTGGCACCGGGCAGGCAACAAAGCCGCCTGGATTCTCACTCTTTGCTACACAGAACAGTGTCAATCCCCCTCACCATGCTATCAATTGGATGCTTCCTGTACCACGGTGCCAAAGTCAGTTGCTCATCCACCCTGCAGTCCCCACTCTCATCCAAACAAGCTTAAAGAACCTCAAACCTATTGGACAATTGCACAGTCTCACACACCTGCACTCTTGCTCTCTGGATCCCCTTACCTGCCTCACTCGCAGTCACACTGTCCTGTCCCTGGCCACTGACCAAATCAGAAGACCCTACCCTAAGTGGTGTGACTGCCTTCTGGTATAAAGCATCCAGGTAATTTTCCCCTCCCTGATGTGTCACAGAGTCTGCAGCTCAGCCTCCAGCCTAGTGACTCTGAGCTGAAGTTCCTCAAGCTGCAAACACTTACTGCAGAATCATTTGCCCTGGATCACAATGTTTTCCAGGAGATCCCACATGCTGCAGCCATGACACATCACCTGTCCCGCCATCCTTAATGTGTTTTAAAGAACTATTTAATTATATTAATCATTTATTTATGTTGCTTTCTAATATATTTTAACTTTACCACTAATTTGTGTACTATTTTAAACCTTAGGGAGATAATAGAGCATACCCACTTACCACATACTCACCAAACAGCTATCTCCTTTCCCTGTAGCAGAGCAAGAGCCAATTTCTATGGGGTGAGAAAGATAGGAAGAGAAAAGGAACAACTCCTTCTATCCCTTCACCGAACTCCCCTCTCACCAAACTCCAAGTCTTCACTCAGTTAGTCGGCTGCATTCCGTTTTTATTGCAAAGGTAATGAAGTACAGGAATAAAGAAATCATGCTACAATTATACAGGGCTTTGGTGAGACCACACCTCAAATACTGTGTGCACTTTTGGCTTCCACATTTAAGGAAGGACATTATTGGCATTGGAGGCAGTACAGCGAAGGTTCACTATTCCTGGGATGGGATTGTTGTCCAATGATGAGAGGCTGCTTAAATTCGGTCTCTGGAGTGCAAGTGCCTTCTCTGCTCCAGGAGACTGCTGATGATGAGGATGATGATATTCTCTGGAGTTTAGAAGAATGAGAGAAGATCTCGTTGGAATGTACAACGTTATGAAAGGGCTTGACAGGATAGAAACTGAAAGGTTGTTTTGGCTGGCAGGGAATCTAGAACACTGGGGCACAGTCTCAGGATGAGGGATCGGTTGTTTAGGACTGTGATGAAGAGAAATTTCTTCACTAAAGGATTGTGAATCTTTGGAATTCCCTACCCCAGACGCTTGTGGATGATCCATCATTGACGATATTTAAGACTGCGATAGGCAGATTCTTGGTCTCTCAGGGAATCAAAAGATATGGAGAGTGGATGCAAAAGTGGCATTGAAACCCAGGATCAGCCATGTCTATACTGAACGGCAGAACAGGTTCGACAAGGTGATGGTCTATTCCTGTCTCATGTGCCCCTCCTACTAGGAGCGGCAGAGACCAGAGAAACTCCTAGAGGGACAGACCGAGCCACAGACACTCCCACTGGAACCAGCAGTGACCAGAGATACTCGCACCAGAACCAGCAGAGACCAAAAACATTTCCACAGGGATCAGCAGAGACTGAGAGACTCCCAGCACAGCCAGGGACACTTCACAATCATCACCTTCCTCAATGGTGGGGAACCCAGAACATCAGTGCAAAAGACAAGGCCTTTGCAAAAATCTTTAGCCAGAAATACCAAGAGGATGATCTATTTTGGCCTCCTCATGAGGTCCTAACATCACAGGTGTCAGTCTTCTATCAGTTTGATTTATTCCACGTGATGCCAAAGAATGGATGAGTGCACTGGATGGAGCCAAGGGGTTGGGACCCAACAACATCCTGGCTATAGTGCTGAGATCTATGCTCCAGACTAGTCACACCCCTAGCCAAGCTGTTTTAGCACATCTACAACACTGACACCAAAATTTAGAAAATTGCCCAAGTATGACCTGTTCATAAAAAGCTGGAGAAACCATCCTGGCCAATATTGCCTTCTCAGTCTAATCTCAATCATTAGTAAAATGATGGAAGACGTAGGAACACAGGGAACATAGGACACAGGTGTGGTCAACAGTGCTATCAAGCAGCATTTATTTAGTAATAACATGTTCACTGAAGCTTAGTTTGAGATCCACAGGGGCACTCAGCTCCAGACCTCACAACCATAACCAAAACATGGGCAAAAGAAACCTGATTCCAGAGGTGAGGTGAGATTGATTGTCCTTGACGTAAAGAAAGCATTTGACTGAGCCCTAGCAAAATTGAAGTTAATGAGAATCAAGGAAAAGCTCTTCACTGGTTGGAGTCATACCTGGCCCTAAGGTTTTGGTTGTTGGAAACCAATCACCTCATCCCCAGAATATTGCTGCAGGAGTATTTCACGGCAGTTTCCTTGGCCCAACCATCTCCAGCTGGTTTATCAATGACCTTCATCATAAGGGCAGAAGTTGGGATGTTTGTTGATGATTGCACGGTGTTCAGTTCTTCTCGCAACTTCTCAGGTACTGAAGCAGCCTGTGCCTGCATGCAGCAAGACCTGACAACATTTAGGCTTGGAATGAAAGGTGACAAGTTACGAATGCGCCACGCCAGTACAGGGAAATTATATAATCTAACAAGGGATAATATGACCATCTTCCCTTGACATTCAATGGCATTATCATTGCTGAATTCCTGGCCAACAATATCCTGAGGGTTACCATTGACCACACAATGTACTGGACAAACCATATAAACACTGTGACTACAAGAGCAAATTAAAGGCTAGGAATTCAGTGATGAGTAACTCATTTCCTGACTCCCCCAAACTGTCTTATCATATACAAGGCACAAGTGAGGAGCATAATGGAAAACTTTCCACTTGCCTGGGTGAGTGCAGCTCCGAGAACACTTGAAGCTCAGCGCCATCTAGGACAATGCAGCCCGCTTGATTGGCACCCCATTAACCTTAAACTCTCACCACTACCGGTGCCCTTTGGCTGCAGTGTATTTCAATTACAAAATGTACTGCAGCAACTCATCAAGGCTTCTTCGACAGCACCTTCCAAATTCACATGGGAACACCACCCCCTGCTGGTTCAGCTCCAAGTTACACACCATCCTGATTTGGAATTATATCACTGTCCCTCCACAGTCACAGGGTCAAAATCCTGGAATTCCCTCCCTAACAGCACTGTGGGTATACCTACACCAGGTGGACTACAGCAGTTCAAGAAGGCGGCTCCCCACCATCTTCTCAAGGGCAATTAAAGATGGGGAATGAATGCTGGCCTTGTCAGCTGCATTCACATCCTGTGAATGAACAATGCAAAAGTAATCCTTGTGCTAAGGAATTTTGCACTCCAACATCCTGCTATGTAAAGAAATTTCTCTTCAATTCTCGCCTTACTTTGTCACATTTCAGGGTTGCATTCATGTGTAGCTTTCAGGTTATCCTGTTATTTTTGAAGATAGTGCAAACCTGGACAAACTTGCATGTTTTTGGGCAGATATCAGTGTAATAAAACTTAGCTAGTGCATTGCAAAAATAACTAAAGGACAATTTGACATAATTCTTCGAATTATAGCAGACTTGGCACTAAAATATCAAATCATCAGCAATAAATAGGTAACACTGATCTGTACTTCTAAATAACTGAAACATGTGTTACAAATTTCAGGTCTGCAGCTGATATTCCCTGATGCTCAGCATCACTCGTCACCCCATAAATGGACCCTGCATCTCCTACAACCTAGAAAGTGCTGTTATCACCTAATGTCTAGTCATGCAATAGTGTGATACTGTGGTAGTAACAATAAGACCTTTCATTGTAGGCACTGGATTGTGAAATCTTGTGCCTGCCCTCTGTGCATTTCTCCTATCTTCTGGAAGGTGAACTGACGTGCAAGTCTCATGAGAAGAGGCGGATGGTAAACCGAAAAATTTCCTGTAGATGAAATACATGACCGAATATAATAGATTCCAGTTAAATTCAAACAAAGCAGTTAAGTTGTGCAAAGCACCATATCAACAGTGAGAAGTGTGACCAAGTGACCAGGCAATCTGTTTTAATGATGTTGGTGGGGGGATAAATATTGTACAGTACACCAGGAAAATTCCACTGTTCTTGTTTAAATAATGCCATGTCATCTCTTGTATTAATCTGACAGGTGGTTGGTAGGGGCGGGGAGGGTGGGGGGGTTCATTTTAACATCTCATTGAAAAGACAGCACCCTTACAGTGCAGCACACCCTCAGAACCACACTGATGGGTCAACCTGGACTATGTGCTCAATTCCTGAAAATGGAGCAGGAACCCACTACCTTTCCACTGAAAGTTCAGAGTGCTACCTCTGAGTCAAGACTGACACCAGCATTGTGTAGTGTATTTGTATTACCTCAGATAATGCTATTAGAGAAGACTGTGGTCTTCATCCCAGACTGTATTGTAGTTACTTGAGTCCAATGTAACCTGCTTCACAGATGCCTTCAGGAGGACACTGTCTTCATTGTGTTAACCAAGGATTGGTTCCCATGATGAACTTGTGCCTCAAGCTGTCATTCCTAATAAGGACCTAGTACAGTGTGGCCATTCATGCTATGATTTACTGCCATGTGGGCTAAGATATATAGACATTTATTTTCCAGTTCCGTTATCTTACTTGCTGATATCTTCAATCATGTTTGATTCAAATAAGGATATAGGGAATAGAAATTATATTTATGATTCTGAAACAAATGCTTCTGTCAAGACGATAGAAACCCAGAATACACAGATAGAGGATTCAAGTACCGTATCCAGCAACATTCATAAATCTAAATAGTAGTAAGCTGAAACATAAATCAGAAGATATTTAAAAACCTCCGTCTTCGATACTGGTAGAAATCTGCATTACATATAAATTAGCAACCCCATGCTACTAAATGTTCAAGATTAAAAGTAAAATCTAGGATATTTGAACATTAAGAGATTTTATTCACAAGAACAAAATTTAACAGTAAGAAATAACATTAATTTTCAGTTAAGCATTTTGTTACCCATAAATAACTTTGGTAACGTTGCATGAATTTGGTGATGGGGACAGATTATTAGCAAGAAGGATAAATAGAGCATAGATCTTTAACCTAGTAAGAAGGGTGGGAGGAATCTGCTAGAAACAACATTAAATAAGAGATGGGAGGAAAAGAGGAATCAAGATGAGGAATAAAGATGACATGAATGGTTAGGATACAGTTACAGAACAAACTTAAAGTAACTATTAAAGTAGTGATTAAAATACTAGTTAAAATAGTACAGTTAATATAAACAAATTAAATTGCCTGTACAGCAATGTCACAGCATCTGTGAAAAAATGGAGGAACTAGAGGCAATAATTCATAGTGAGGACCCAGACGTAGTAGGAATACCTGAAACATGGTTACGTACAAACAGGTCTGGCAGTTACATATTGCTGGAAATAGAGAGGCTGCAGAGAAGATTCACAAAGTCAGATAGGTTTTTCTCATGCTGGTTTTCACACTCCATACTGTAGGCCTGGTCTGATAGATTTGTCCTTCAGGAACTCATTAACTCAGTCAGTTGTGGTGATGGACATTGAAGACTCCTATTCAGAATACATTCTATGCTGTTGCTGCCCTCAGTGCTTCTTTCAAGTGATGTTCAGCATGAAAGAGTCATCCCTAATCACTCTAAGGGCATTGAAACTCAACAACTTTGTTTGGAATTGGAATTCTGTATAGGCCTGACTAGGTGGGGAGGCCAACAGTCTCCTTTCCCTGAATGACATTTGTGAATCTGCAACCTATGGGTTACTTGTTCCATAGCTTATTGAGGCTACTGTCCCTGTATAGTTCTCGGTAATATCCAGTGATGGCCTGAATGTTAACAAGACCTTCCTGTAAGCTGTCATTGTTTATTGAAGGAGTTGTAAATGAAACTGAATATTGTAGAAGTGCAGGCAAACAGCCCTAATTCTGGTAAGATATTGGAGGGACAAAGCAGTTGATATTGGTTGGCTTGAGGACACCACCATGAACAACTCCTAAAATGATGTCTTGCAGGCTGTGATGATTGGATTCTGACAATCAAAACAGATAGGATTTCAGTCATTGGAGGGGTTTTTCTCTTGACCCGAGTGATTTCAGTTTTGTAGCATTTTTGGTTGAATGCTGCCTTGATGACAAGGGCAGACATTCAGCTCAAGGCTGCGATCAGGAGTTGAGTTGTTGGACTGAAACTGAACTAAATGTTAATAAGCAGGTTGTTGGTGAGTAGGAGTTGTTCATGGTAGTGTTGATGACTCTTCCCATCATTTTACTGATGATTGGGAGGAGGCTAATAGGTAATTGGCCCAGTTAGATTTATCCTGTTTTTGTGAAAAGGACATTTGTGAATAATCTTTTCTGTAGTCAGATAAATGCCAATGTCATAGCTGTACTGTAAATATTAGTTCAGCACTCCAATCAGGATGTTTTCAGGGCCCTTGCCATTGCTATGTCTCATGTATTTAATCACTTCTTAATGCTACATGGAGTGAAGCATAATCGTTTCAGTGATATTGGGGACCTGAGGTAGGATATTTTACTTTGCATCTTTGTCTGAAGACATTGGTGATGTCACATCACACAATAATGGTTATCCTTGCAGAGAACACGTGATTTAGTCTTCGCAGTCAACTCTGAAAATGATATCCTGCATGACCATGTTGGCAACAAGTAGGTTGGTGAGGATGAAATCAAAGCAGTTACCTTCTCATGCTGATTTCCTCTCTGTGCTAGCAAAGATACAGTATCTCTTGGACCTGTCCCTCAGGACTTAGTTACCTTAATGAGATGCGGTACTCATGAGACACTCTTGAGACATTAGTTGAGAGGTGATGATCAGCTGGAGATTTCCATGATTTTGCTGGAGTTGGAGTTAATGCAGAATATTCTAATGGGAAGTCCCACCTGACCTTGCCCCCAGTTCTGGTGGGTCTATTCTGCCAATAGACTAGGCCATATCAAAACTATCGTCATTTTGGCCTGGGATATTGACTGTGAGATATTGGCCCATGACTTCCAATCTCTGGGGCATGGTACCGGGGCAGGGATGAGGGTACTCCAAAGATGCGCTGGGGGATCCCACCCAGAAGACCCCAAGTGAGGATTGCATGGCAATTGCCCAGGAAGCTCAAACTGCTGTTGGGCAATTAACCTCAATGGGAACCATCTGAAACTCCGATTTAAATCACAAACTTTGGATGGTTCTGACTGTCTTACAGCAATACCCTGCCACCATCCCCACGCCCCCCGCAGCCCCCCCCACCCCCCACCCCACCTATCCCCTGACTATCTTCCGAACACCATGGGATTCTTCACCCCCGAAACCCCACAGGACACCCTGACTATCCTCGACTGCTCTCACTACCTCCCATGGGACTCCCCAACTACATCCTCACCCACCCCCAACTCCCTGCTCACCTCCACAGCTATCTGCCCAACCCCCCAACTATTCTCCCAACCCCCCAACTTCCATCCCATCCCCCCAACTACACTCCCCTCTGCCCAACTACGCTCCCCAAATCCCTGGCTCTACCCCCACTCCCCCGACTACCCCCTCCAACCCCCGACTACCATTCCCCCCCACCCTACTGACAACTCAAATCCCTCACACTGACAAACTCCTCCCTCAAGAGATGACCCCGCCCCCACCCGACGAACCCCCCACTGGCCACTTCCCACTGCCCGACCACCGCCCGACCACCCCCCGAACACCCCCCCCCACCCCTTAACCACCCAACCAATCCCCTACAAACCCACCTACCTTATTCATTTAACTTCTCCCTGGCTTCTCAAAGTGTCTGGACCTTTAAACCTACCTGCTTTACGGCAACTAGTGCTGCAAAAATTGGGCATGGCTTCTTTTCCCTTGACTCTCCCACACTTAACAAAAGGTCTTGGGAATCTGCTGCACTGCATTATTCTCATCTGGCCTGAGTTGGAAGGTCAGGTGAGAAAGGTGCCGCTGCGTAAATCAAGCAGTTTTTTGAATAACCTGTGAGATGGTTCTCCCGCAGATGTTAGTAAGGATTATTTTTCAAGGTTCTCTTTCTCTATCTCTGAATAGCCATCATTGGGAAATGGAACCCAGACTTGAACCAGGCTAAAGTAGCACATCTTATTTATAAATCTGTAAAAAGGCATCAATACTGCAGCCAACAGGGCAAATGTAGGTCCATTGAGTGCTGGCCTCTGTAGGTTAACTCTCTCCCTCATTCTACATTACTTGAGTAAATTCAAAATGAAACATAAAGGGGAAGGTTTGGGAGTTAGGGAGAAGATAAACAGAAGCATTTAAAGAGGTGGAAGGAGAGGTAAGAAACAGTCATGGTGAGTGGAGGAAGGAAGAATAAAAGAGCAACAGTAAAGTGAAGGTGAAGGAAGAGAGAGCAATGAAGAACAGTTAAGAAACAAAAAAGAGAAAAATGAAGACTATAACCAGTGTACATCTTGCTTCTAATACATTTCCTTGATTTTTGCTATTGTATTTATATAAGTTTACATATTCTTAGTACTTGGTCTCATACACAATACCTGTTTTAGTTCGTACTCTACAATACTTACAGGTAAAACTCTAATTAGAGATGATCCCAGCTTTTCATTCTATACCTTAGGGTGAGAGAACAGAGCCCAGGCACCCCTACTCAGATACTGTTGGAAGCTTGAAGAGAGGAGCTGAAGCACGGCAATTAGTATTTTAGGGACTGTCTTCTCAGTAGGGAACCCAGGGGCAGGTCTGGTTTGGGAACTTGGAATGTGTGTTTTGCTGGGTCTCAGGAAGGGGACCTTATCTTCTAGTGTTTCTCCATCTCCATGTACAGCCTGTACATTATTTGTTCTGATTGGTAGATAGTCCATATGTTTATTATATGGAATCTTTGATTACACCATTATAGGTTTGAGAGATATTAACATCAAATTGTGAATATGCATTGACATATAATATTCATTATGGAAACATGCTGTTAGCCTGAATTAAAAACTCAGGCATTTTGTTACAGGCAGGTTACCAGGGAAACACTGATAAAACATTCTTCGCAGTTGGCTAGTTGCAATCTTTAATGAGATCAGGAGGAAGGATAGGGCTTTAATTTGTCATTAACCATAATATAATCTTAAACAAGAGTGGGTAATAAAATAAATTAGATTATAATGTGGGCTGTTTATAACTATAATTGTGGAACTATTGAGAAATAATGTAATTAGCCAAGGGGTAATGAGGGACTTATTGAAGTAGTGCAACCATGGGCTGCTAAGTACCAAGGAATGTGTCCATGTAAATCATAGATTAAAAAGGGTTCAGCTGTGATTTTTTTAGCCTTAGCAAAACCCAGGAGGGGACAAAAAAAGGTCCTGAAATTTACAGGAGTTGGATATGGGGATAGAGGGTCTAGGTTTGTTGACTGGGAAATGCAGCAGAATTGGTATCCTGGAGGTGTTGTCAAATTTAACAACAGGGCTTGATTAACATCTCCTGAACCTTGAGTTTCAACCAAAACAAAAACAGAATTACCTGGAAAAACTCAGCAGGTCTGGCAGCATCGGCGGAGAAGAAAAGAGTTGACGTTTCGAGTCCTCATGACCCTTCGACAGAACCACTTCACTTCAGAAAGAAGGAATTCAAGCAATGGGCCTGCAATGAAATCTCACAGAGACTGTTTGAAAATTTCCAATTTAAGTATCTTTTTCCTTTTTCTGCCTGTTAATCTTTGTATCTATATGTTAGTTAATAATTTTATCACTTTTAACTAAATAACTTTCAGCAGTAGTTTTGTTTATCTTTGCTGCTGGTTAATTGTAAATGGAACCGTTCCAATTTTTTTTAAAATGGGAGACTACATATACACATGGGGAATTTTCAGCATGTCGGGTGGGCTGTGTGGGATCAGCACCGCACCACCATTTTACACAAGCTGACCAATTAAGGCCCGCCTAGCGTGAATCGTGGCTCCCGAGAACAGTGGGAGGGGGCAGATGGTGGCGGGACTCCAATGACCGCTGGGTCACCTGTTTAAAAACCGTGCAAGCAGCCTTCCAAAGGCTAGCAATGATGGTGCACAGAAGGATTCCCAAAAGCGCTCTCGGAGAGCAGGCTAGGTAGGAGGGCAGGTCGGTGGGGCATTGTGCCCTGAGATTCTCGGATGAGTGCCTCGCTGCCCTCCTCAAGAAGGTGGCAGCACGCCGCAAAATCATCGTGCCGAGGGATGGGTGGACAAGGAGGAGGCCCCCCCCCCCCCCCCCCCCCACAACGTGACAAAACATGCCTGGGAGGAGGTGGCAGAAAGTGTCAGTGCACAAGATGTGGTGCAATGCACCTGGGCTCAATGTTGCAAGCGCTTCAATGACCTCTTGAATCAGGAAGGGTGAGTATCATGTTGGCATGAGTCACTTAGCACAGCAGTTAGGTTGGTCCCCCTGGCATGCAAACCCCCCCCTCAAATCTGAATGTAGTTACTGCATTGAATCATTCATGGCATGTGGCTTTCGCTGGGTGGGTCAGCCTTTATTGCTCATGTCTAGTTGCCCCTGAGAGGGTGGTGGTGAGCTGGCTTCTGTATCTGCTGCATGTGGCACACTTACACCCACAGCACTGTTTTGGGGATGACCTCAAGGATATGTACCTAGGCGCAGAGCTGGAACTCCAAAACATTTCAAAGTCAGGCTGTTGATTGACTGGGAGGGGAACTTCCAGGTGGCAGGGCAGCCATTCATCTGCTGCCCTTGGTGTTCCACGTGGTAGTGTTTCCTTGCTTTGGAAGGTCATACAGTGTGAGTGGCAAATGAGATGGAGGCAGCATCTGGGCAAGAGGGTCAGCCCTGGCTGCTTGGTCTGAGTGTATGGCGGCTCCAGAGTCACGAATCAGATGAGCCCTGCAATGTTTCACTCAGGTGGGGGTGGCAGGGCTGCAATGGTAATCCAGGTACAGGGTGGCCTAATCAATGCTCCTCTCTTCTTTTCAGTAGAAGGCTGCACACAATAACTCTGAGCAGATATGAACTGGCGGAGGCAGGCCCAACTATTCCTACTCACCAGATATGAGTAGGAGGCTCTCAAGCTAGAGAGGCACCATGCGTCCAGGTCTACCGGCAGCAGTGAGGTTGGGATGCCGGGGGAGCAAAGAGTGCAGTGCACTGAGGTCGCAATGTCTGTCATTGCAACCATTCCACTGTTGACTGTTTATTGAATTCAGCTTCCAACATGGGTTTCCCATTGATTATGGAAGGAGGAGCGAGTCCTGATCCTGGGGCCAGGCATGCACCTTAACAGTGTTACGACTTCAACTAATCAAATATCCTTGTTCTTCCTTTCAGCCTCACTGGAACACGCCCGAACTGAAGAGGCAGAGGGCCTGCCACTGACACCTGAGGGCCCTGAAGAGATATAAGCACCAGCGTCGCACCATCTCAGCCAGGTAGGCACCAGCGCAGTTACCAGCACCTTGGTGAGGATAAGATCATCAGCTAGTGTCCCAGGGCACAGCGGTGAGGGCACTTCACACTCGCTTGAGGTGCAGGCGGAGACAGAGTGCCCAGACGCCAGCATTTGGAGGACTGCAGGGGACCAGGAACATGCTCAGTCGGTGGCTGATGATGGGCATCTGGAGTCGTCCCTGAGGCAGCAGATACTGGAAGTCCAGCAGGATATGTGGGAGGATCTGGTGGAGATACATGAGGCAATGTGTGCCATGGCCTCTGTGATGGGGGAGTCCATGCGGAGCATCAGGAATGCATTGACCCTCATTGCTGAGTGCAATGTTTGCTCCATGAAGATAGTGACATGAAGAAGCTCCTCCAGGAGCTGGATTATGGCTTCATGGGGATGTACTTGCACCTGCCAGCCCTCACAGCGGCATTGACCTCAGGTAGTCAATGTCAGTGTGGGAGATGGATTGGGCACCCAGAATTCCAGCTAGTTGCCCATCCATCAATGGTGAGTAGGGAGGTCCGAAGTGACCTCATGACCTCAACAGCTGCCTGTTGTCTCTGTGGACTCCTCTCAGTGCGCTCCGGATGAGGGCAGCAGCTCCTCTGCCCCTCTGCCAGTGACCATGGGATTTGATGAGGCTGCAGCAACTGGGGAGATGCCAGCTGTGGAACTGGCCGCTCCCTCCCAGGTGGGGCATCACAGGCTCCACGGGCCAGAGGATGCCCGCCAAGGACTTTAAGGCCAACAAGACAGCAGAGCGAGCAGGCTGTCTCCAATGCCAATGCCAGCAAGGGGGGAGGAGATTCTAGATGTAGCAGCCAAAAACAAAAGCCTAAGGCACCTTAGGCAAATGACAGGCTTCTCGCTGGTGGTTTTCTGTTGCCCCCATATTAGTTGCTTATTAGTCTGTGTGTGGCTCAACACTTCCAAATGAACACTCATTTTTGTTTTGTCGTATGAAATCATTAAATGTTTTAGCTCTGAACAAGGCTCAGGGTGATTCCTTAGTTCTGCAGATGTATGAAAACTGATGATTTTATGAGTGACTTGTTTGTTGTTGAGCTTTATTGATAAGGCACATAGTTAATGTTCCTAACCAGGCAGATTTTGCTCTCAGGTATCAAGTATGGAGCCTGCAGCCCTGGCATGTGTTGGAGGTCCATATGTGGTGGGCTAGCCGAAGGATCATTGGATCAAAGCCTCCCTGGAGGTTACCTGGGCCATTGTCTATCCCCTCAGCATTCTCCTGTGCGTACTCATCCTCGGACTCACTGCTGGATTCATCATGTGCAGCCAGAGCATCTGTGTCTACATCTTCTTCCTCCATTGTGTCTCCCCTTTCCAGCACAAGATTGTGGAGAGCGCAGCATGCAACCACTATCAGTGACACACAATCTGGGGGATACTAGAGTGCGCCCCCTGAACAGTCCAGGCATCGGAAGCACATCTTGAGAAGACCGATGGTTCTCTCCATCACTGCCCTTGTGGAGGCGTGACTCCTGTTGTACCGCTACTCAGCTTCTGTTCTTGGATGGTGGAGAGGCGTCATGAGCCACCTCCTGAGGGGATAGCCCTTGTCACCCAGCAGCCATCCATCCATCTGTGCTGGAGCACTAAAGAGCCTCGGTACCTGGGAGTGTCTGAGTATGTAAGCATCATGGGAGCTGCCTGGGTACCTTGCACAGACTTGTAGAATCAGCATCCTGTGATCACACCCTATCTGCACGTTCACGGAATGGAAGCTCTTCCTATTGACGAAGGCACCGGGCTCACTTGCTGGCATCTTGATGGCCACATGTGTACAGTCTATTGCACCCTGGACATGGGGGAAGCCAGCAATCACTGCAAAGCCTCTGGCTTGCTCTGTCTGGCTGGCCTGGTCCCAGTAGTACTGGATAAAAGTCAATGCATGCCTGAATCAAGCGTCTGTCACCTGCATGACACAAATGTGGACAGCTGACTGGGAGACTCTGCAAAGATCACCCACCAACCCCTGGAAAGAACCAGAGGCATAGAAGGTGAGGGCAGCTGTGACCTTCAATGCCACTGGGATGGGGTGTCCACCCACATAGCTGGAGCTGATCTCAGGGCCTATCATCTGACAAATGGAGGTCATTGTCTCCCTTTGAAAGATGGAGCATCCTTCAGCACTGCACCTCAGACATATTAAGGTAGCTGCTTCACTGCCTGTAAACCCTGGCAGCAGGATAGTGGCGTCTTCTGTGTCCCCTTTTGTTTTGCACTTCCTGTTGGCCTTGTGCCTGCGCCTGTCCTCCCAAAGGTGGTTCCCCTGGAGGCTGAATTTGGACTCTTGGCCTCCTCCCCCTTCTGGCCCTCTCTTCCTCCTCAGAGGAGGTGCCTCCAGTGGAAAGCACAACCCCCATTCCCAGGCTAAGGGAAGGCTTCCTGAAACCTGCAAGGCCCCAAGAATGATGTTTACTCCGGAGTCCTGACCTGAAGCCTGTTACTCTGAAGAAGCTTCTCTGAAGAAATTTGAGGCTCTCCTATTCACACAAGCAAGTAGCAGTAAGTTTAAAAAGTAAATGACTTAACAAATAACTCTCGCGAGCCCACTCACACCTCTTATCCCACCTATGGATGAGATTTTTAAAAATGTGGCCTACCCGCTTGCCCGTTGTGCCCATGTGACGCACTGTAAATTGCACGGGCTCTGAAAGATCTCGCTGTATTAATGGCTCAAGGGCCTTAAGTAGCCCGTTAATTAATGGCGGGCATGCATCGGAACTCATGACACACCCGTCCACCGAAATATCGCGATGGCGCGTGGTGATGTCAGGATGCACGCCCAACATCATCGTGCATCATTTTACACCAACGTCAAAACTCTGGCCATAGATTCTTAGCTATAAGGGAATACCCTTTACCTCTCCATGAGGTTGACCACTCTATGGAGGAGCTCATATGCTGAAATCCCTGAGCCATGGTTATGCATGGATGGACTCCTCCGTACTCAGCCTATGACCCTGCACTTCCTCAGGGAACTCAGACACATGGGTACACCTCTGTTGCTGCTGATCAATTGGACCTTCCTTTCTTGTGATTCCCACAATTGTGTCCAACTGAGCAGGGCTGTCCTCCATCCTCAGAGGAGGACTGCCCACACCTGCCTCTCTCACCTCCTCCTGCTCACCAGTCCTGTGGTCTTCACCCAGTGCCACCTGACCACCCATTAATGTGAGTGTATTAGCCATTTACTCTATTTCTCTGCAAGTTTCAATTGTCTCCTGCCAAAATTATATAGTGTGATTAAATAACCCAAACAGAAGTTCAGGATCTCAATCCTGCAGTTAGAAGCAGGCTACAAACTCAATAGTAAGATTGTGATCAGTGTTCCCTGCTAATGATTTTGCAATCCCCACTTACAGAATGCAAGACCCTGTGATGTGCAACCTTGCAAAAAATATTCCTCCAAGAAAATGAAAAACTGAAGTGCAAGGCTTTATTGAAACCAAAGGGTAGCTTTGTGGATGGATGTTAGTATTGAAATAGTTGCCAAGACACTGGAACAAATTGAAATTCTATTGGATTGAGGTGCATATAGTTTTAATACAAATGTATTATTCTGGAGGGTCAGATTGCTCTAATATGTCTTTAGCTGTAGTTTTAGTGAACTGTGAAGGACGAGTTTATACTGCATGTAAATTAAAATGTCTAATTCAGGCTTGAAAGTATTTATTGAACTAGAACACTATATAAAATATTAAAATTCATATCAAAGGAACCAAAAGATATTTTACATAAATTATGCAAACTGCTGTATTCATATTAATGGACGTGTTAGAGAATTAAAAGCATAAAGTGAGAAATGAACATTTCTGTTGAAGTTGTGCATAAAATGGACACCTGTAGCAGCTGAGGAACCACAAACTCATATAAATTATGGAAATTTCTGGCATTTTGAATAAAGATTTAAAATGAAAAGCTGCCATAATCCACCTAGTACAATAAAACCCCAAATTTAAGATATTTGTTTAAAAAAAACTTCAGGTTGTGACTTGAAGCCAATAGTCAGTATCAAGTCTCTTTTTAATAGTCTATAATTTGTACAGAAACTTCAGAGCACTATTAAAATTGTAAGTTATGTGGTGATATTTCATCTGGTGGTATACTGATTTAAGGTATTTGCATTCCTTTGTGCACTATTTTAATTAGTTGTTAGCTGTTAAAAATAAATGAATCAATGTGTGTGTTAAAATAGCACACTTAGAAACTCTGTGCAAGCAAATTAACCAGTGCAAAATAAGAGGAAATTAAGTCCCCTGAAGTAGAATTATTCCAACCTGAAATTGTATTAAAGGTGGAATACTATCAGGAGTTTCTTGCATCAAGCCAACAACTTTTGTTTGCAAAACAGCAACCAGCTCAGTGTGTTAAAAGCAATGTGAACCTCTGAAGTCAGTGGTGTAATCCTCATTGTTGGATCCTAGTCACTAGTTTGGTTGGACTTCCGGATCCAGGTTGCACGCTTGTTTTGGGATGGCTGAGTTGGTATCAGAGACAGAGTAGATCAGCAGACAGTTCTTGGGTAGAACAAATTCTATTTATTTACAAAGGAACTCAGCAGCTACACTTGTGAGCTTTTGATTCAAGCCCTGTCTCTACATTACTGATTTTAACTGTAGACTACTGACTACCGAGGTGGCCTGTGCTTCTCTGCTATTGGATACTAAGATCATGTGATCTTCCATTATAACATTCTTCTTTAAAGGCATTTTACACATCAGATTACCACATCCCTCCACCTTTACTCAGAAATACATTTTACAGTTATGATTACAATTTTTCTCAAAGTATCAAGTTATTTGCACAGATAAAGTAATTTACAAATTCAGCATTTCTCGGGGTTTCCTTATGCATGTAGAACATCTCAGCTCTACAGCTTCAGATGCTTTGTCAGGAATCTCCTTTTCTGGTGTCTGAACATCAGGTTCTTCTGCAGGTACCTGCAAATCTGTTTCCTCAACTCTTGCAGGTACAACAGACACATCAGACATGTCTGTACTAGGTTGAGTACTCTCAACAGGAAACATTGACACGGTCATGAACGGTGCTGGAATATTTTTTGGTACTTTGTTTCTCCCTTTCATAGATGATCCACATGTTCCTATAGGACTCGGCCTTCCACCTTCACATGATAAGATAAAGGTTCAATCACTGCACTTATTTCACTTGATAACCACTTTGGTCCTTCTCCAAAGTTCTTCACTTATACTGTCTCTCCCACAGTAAATTTCCTTTCATGACTAAGCCAGTTGTGTCTAGTTTTCTGTCTTCCCTGACTCCTTTCCATCTCCTCCCCTAAATTTGGCATTACAAGCTCAATCCCATCCTGAGACAGCGTACCATCAATAACTCCTCAGGTGTGACACATGTTGTGTGGGGTGGTCCTATAATGGAAATGAAAGTGTCCTAGCTTGGTTGCAAGAGAATCTCCAATTAACATTTTCATGCCTGACTTGAATGTTTGAACCACCCTTTCGGCAGGCCATTTGAGGAAGAGTGGTATGGTAAAGTTTTTTCATGAATGGTATCGTTGAGGCTAATACACCATTGAAACTCAGCACTCATAAATGCTGTGTCGTTATCAGAAACGACCACTTCTGGTGGTCCATTAATGGCAAAACTTTGACATAGCTTCTCATTGTAGCAGAAGATGTTGGTAACTTCAACTCATATATGTCAATCCATTTTGAGTGGGCACCAACAATGAGCAAAAACATTGTTCCCAAGAAAGCCTCACATAGTCAATGTGTAATCGTACCCATGGCCTTCCTGGCCACTCCCAAAGGCGTAACAGAGCAGTTGAAGGTAACTTTTGCAATTGCTGACACTGTACACAATTCTTCACTAAACTCTCAATTTCTCCATCCATCCCTGGCCACCATAGATAGCTGCGTGCTATAGTCTACATTCGGGATATTCCTGGATGTGTACTGTGTAGCTCAATTAACCATGGCTTTCTTCCCTTTGGAGGAACTATAATGTGTGCTCCCCACAATAAAATATCATCCCTGGTTATTTCATGTCTTCTGTTAAAGTATGGTTTCATTTTGTCAGGCACAGGCTCTTGTGACCAACCATGAAGCACTTATTTTTGTACTTGAGATAGGATTGGGTCCCGACTTATCCAGTCTCTGATCTGTCTGGCACATACTGGCGATGAATCTAAGAAATTTTACAATAAAACAAGTTCTTGTGGAACTGGGTCATCATCATCATTTTCTTGTAAAGGCAAATGACTCAGTGCATCAGCATTTGCAATTAAATTTCCAGGCCTGTATACAAAATGCTGCCAGGATTAAAATCTTATTTGTGTTCCTGTGTCTTCTTTCTATGTGCTGCCTTCGTTCTAGAGCTGGCTTTAATCTCAGCCTTCTTTTCAACTTCAAAATTTACCAGTCTACTCTTAGATGTGAGCTCGACTTGAGTGAGCTCAGTGGTTGAGTCTCCCAGAATTTCTTCATCCATCTGTTTCTTAGAAAATTCTGTGACTTTTGCCTCCAAAGCCTCTTTGGCTTCATGTAGCTGATTCTTCACCTCTCGCAACTCTTTTTTGTATTTGTTTGCTGCCTCCTGGAAAATTGAACATTGTTGTGTCTTCTTGGTCAACTCATCCTTCAGTTTATTCAGAGAAGTTTCAATTTTTTTCTGTTTCTCTTCATACATTTCCAGAGGTACAAATTTAGACTTGAGGGGATCTTGTAGTGTGTGAAGGGCTTTCAGCAGGTTCTCTTTTTCCTTTCGGTGGTTTCTCATCTCGTCTTGAACTCTGTCATTAGGAATGGTCTCTTTGAGTTCCTTTTTCTGTTCTACCATGTTTTAACTTAAGACAGCCTGCATTTCTTCAGGTTGTTGAGTCCTTACATAATCCTTTCCTAAAACAGGAATGTTTCCAGCTTCCTTTTGGAATCTCAGTGGTCACGCAAGGTTGATTCTCAGCTTGTGTTGCCCTAGAAGGCTTGGTTCTGCCTCTCAACACCAACATTGGTAGCTTGGCTGATTGACTTCTGTAATGGACAGTTACTTTGCTTATGCTTTTGACTTGGATGTCTTCACCCATGTATGTTTTTAATTTGGCAGCAGTTTCTTCTAAATTTAATTGATGTTCACCATAATTCAGATAACTGAAGATATGTTCCCCAAATACTGTAGTGGAAGGTCCTGTGTCCACTTCCATTCAAACAGGTCTGCCATTTACCTTCACTTTTACATATATTTCTTCTGTCTTTCCAAACTTCAAATTAAACAACAAATAAATATTTTTAAACTGCCAATCATTATAAGACTGCTTGTTTCTATCTCTATTGCAATTATTCCTTGTTTCCACTGATAAGTAATTTATTTTCATTTTCCTGCTCGATGTGGCTGTTTCCTACTTCTTGGCAGAGTCTTGCATTTTCGTGCCCATTTTGGCTGGGCCTTCCCATCCAGCATGGACAATGGTGCCATTTTGTGCTCCTTCTGTGGCTTTTGAATCAGTTACTTCCATGGCTTTCCATGGCCAGTGCTATCTCTAGCGCCTTCTTGAAATCCAAATTTGTTTCAGACCGTAATGTCTTCTGAATCGTGTCCTCATCCACACCACACACTGAATGATCTCTGAGCATGCCATTTAGAGATGTACCAAACTCTCAATGTTCCATTAATTGCGTCAAACTACCACATAACAAACAGCTGTTTCCCCCAGGCTCTATTTCTCAAGTTGAACAGTTGCATCAGTACCAAAGGGTTTGGCTGTAATAACACTTCACGAGGTTCACCAATTCAACAAAATTCTTTGCATCTGGGGCACTGGGTGCCATCAAACTTCAAATCAATCTGTAGGGTTTGCTCCAACATGTAGATAAGAGGATCGCTAGCCTCTTCTCTTCTCCTGTAATCTCATTCGCTTGGAAAAAGAACGCAAGGCGTTTAATATAATGAGACCAATTGTCCATGGCTACATCGAGAGGATCAATTCTTCAGAATTGAGGCATTGTGTGGAGGGAATTACTTTGATGATTTGAATGGAACTTCTACTTAAAATTATTGTGTGAGATACAGTCTGATTCTGTTTCTGTTGATTTTCTGCCTAACTTATTTTACTCTAGCAGCTATTTTGCTGTTTCTTCACTTTATCCTCCACTTTATCCTTGTTTTATCCTTGCTTTATCCTCATCACTAGTTTGTTCGGACATGTTGATCTTAGTTGCAACTTGTTGTGGGGCGGCTGAGTTGGTACTTTAGATAGAGTTGATAGGCAAACACCTCCTAGGTGGAAAACATCATGTTTATTTACAAAGCTACTCAACAGCAACTCATCTGTTCTTTTACTTCTAACTCCATCTCTGTACTACTCACTACAGTCTACTGACCGTAAAGGTAGCCAGTACTACTCTTCTATTGGTTACTCAAGATCATGTGATCTTACTTAATAACATTCTTCCTAAAGGTATAATACACATTAGATAAAACCATAATTACCACAGGAGCAAACAGTGAAAAGGGCGAGGCTGAGAGTGAAGGGAATAGTGAAAAAAGACTGAGAATGGAGGGAAAAGTGAAAAGGTTCAGAATGAAGGGAACAATGAGAAAGGTGAGGCTGAGAGTGGAGGAAATAATGAGAAAGGCAAGGTGGAGAGTGGAGGGAATTGTGAGAAGGGTGAGACTGAAAGTGGAGGGAGCAGGGAAAGGGGCGAGGCTCAGAATGGAGGGATCAGTGAAAAGTACGAGACTGAGAGTGGAGGGAAGAGTGAAAACAGTAAGCCTGAGAGTGGAGCTAACAGTGAGAAGGGTGAGCCTCAGAATGGAATAAACGGTCTTAAGAGCGAGGCTGAAACAACAGAGAACAGTGAGGAAGTGAGGCTGAGAGTAGAGGGAATAGAAGGGAGTGAACACTGAGAAGGGCAAGGCTCAGAGTGGTGGGAAGAGTGAAAAGCGTGAGGTTGAGAGTGGAGGGAATAGTGAAAAGGCCGAGGCAGATTGTGGAGGGAATAGAGAGAACAGGGGAGCTCAGAAAGATGGGAATAAAGTGAAGGGCAAGGCTGAGATTGGAGGAGAAAAGACGAGGCTGAGAGTGGAGGGAAGAGTGAAAGGGGTGAGGCGGAGAGTGGAGGGGACAGTCAGAAAGGCGAGGCTGAGAGTGGAGAGAACAGAGAGAAATGCAATGCTGTTAGTGGAGGGAATGGTGAGAACGGGGAAGCTCAGAATGGAGGCAATAAAGTGAAGGGCGAGGCTGAGATTGGAGGAGAAAAGCTGAGAGCAGAGGGAACAGTAAAAAGGGCAAGGTTGTGTGTGGTGGGAATTGTGGGAAAGGTGAGGCTGGGTGTGGAGGGAACACTGAAAAGGGTGAGGCTGAGAATGGAATGAACAGTGAGTGAGGTGAGGCTGAGAGTGGAGGAATCAATGGGAAAGGTGAGGTTTGGTGTGGAGGGAATAGTGAAAATGGCGGTGCTGAGGGTGGAACAGAAAGATTGAGGTTGAGAGCAGAGGAAACATTGAAAATGGTAAGGCTGGGTGTAGACGGAATAGTGGGAAAGGCGAGACTGAAGTGGAGGGAATAGTGAAAAGGATGAGTCTCCGATTGGAGTGAACAGAGAGAAAGGCGAGGCTAATAGTGGAAGGAATAGTGGGAAAGGTGAGGCTGGAGTGGAGGAAATAGTGAGGACGGGGAAGCTCAATAGAAGGAATAAAGTGAGGGGCGAGGCTGAGATAGGAGGAGAAAGGTCGAGGTGGAGAGTGGAGGGAAAAGTGAATGGGATGAGGCAGAGTGTGGAGGGAAAAGAGAGAAAGGCAAGGCTGAGAGTGGAGAGAACAGCAAGAAAGGTGAGGCTGAGAGTGGAAGGAACAGTGAGAAAGGTGAGCCTGAAAGTGGAGGGACTAGTGGGAAAGGGCAAGGCTGAGAATAGATGGAACAGATAGAAAGATGAGGCTGAGAGTGGAGGGAAGAGTGAGAAAGGGCAAGACTGAGGGTAGAGGGAAGAGTGAGAAAGGCGAGGCTGAGTGGAGGGAAGACTGAAAAGTGCGAGTCTGAGAATGGAGGGAACAGTGCGAAAGGTGAGGCTGAGAGTGGAGGGAACACAGAGAAGAGCGAGGCTGAGAATGAAGGGAACAGAGAGAAAGACGAGGCTGAGAGTGGAGGGAACAGTGAATAGGGCGAGGTTGAGATTGGAGTGAACAGTGAAAAGGGGGAGGCTGAGAGTGGAGGGACCAGGGAGAAAGGGCGAGGCTGAGAGTGGAGGCATGAATGAGAAAGGGTGAGGATAAGAATGTAGGGAGCAGTAAGAAAAGGCAAGGCTCGAGTGCAGGGAATAGTTGGAAAGGGTGAGGCTTGGTGTGGAGGGAATAATGAAAAGGCCGAAGCTGGAGTGGAGGGAACAGTGAGATTGGGCAAGCTCCGAATGGAGGAAACAAGGTGATGGTGAGTCTGAGAGTGGAGGAAACAGTGAAAAGAGCGAGGCTGAGAGTGGGGGGGGAACAGTGAAAAGAGCGAGGCTGAGAGTGGAAGGAGTAGTGAGAAAGGGCGAAGCTGAGAGTGGAAGGAGTAGTGAGAAAGGGTGAGGCTGAGAGTGGAGGAATAGTGAAATGGTTGAGGAGGAGAGTGGAGGGAACAGTGAAAAGGGAGAGGGTGAGATTGGAGGTAAGAGTGAGGAAGACGAGTCTGATAGTGGACGGAAATAGAGGGAAAAGTGAGGCTTGTTGTGGAAGGAATAGTGAAAAGGCTGAGGCAGAAAGTGGAGGGAACAGTGAGAAAGGCAAGGCTGAGAGTGGATGGAACAATGAGAAAGGGCAAGACTGAGAGTGGAGGGAGCAGTGAGAAAGGCGGGGCTAAGTGGATGGAAGACTGAAAAGAACGAGGCTGAGAACGGAGGGAACAGTGAGAAAGGCAAGGCTGAGAGTGGAGGAACAGTGAAAAGGGTGAGTCTGAGAATGGAGGGAATAGAGAGAAAGATAAGGCTGAGAATGGAGGGAACAGTGAAAAGGGTGAGGCCAAGTCTGGAGGGAACAGTGAAAAGAGTGAGGCTGAGAGTGGAAGGAGTAGTGAGGAAGGGCGAGGCTGAGAGTGGAGGGAGTAGTGAGAAAGGGCGAGGCTGAGAGTGGAGGGAGTAGTGAGGAAGGGCGAGGCTGAGAGTGGAGGGAGTAGTGAGAAAGGGCGAGGCTGAGAGTGGAGGGAGTAGTGAGGAAGGGCGAGGCTGAGAGTGGAGGGAGTAGTGAGGAAGGGCGAGGCTGAGAGTGGAGGGAGTAGTGAGGAAGGGCGAGGCTGAGAGTGGAGGGAGTAGTGAGAAATGACGAAGCTGAGAGTGGAGGGAGTAGTGAGGAAGGGCGAGGCTAAGAGTGAAGGGAGTAGTAAGAAAAGGCAAGGCTGAGAGTGGAGGGAGTAGTGAGAAAGGGTGAGGCTGAGAGTGGAGGAATAGTGAAATGGTTGAGGGGGAGAGTGGAGGGAACAGTGAAAAGGGAGAGGGTGAGATTGGAGGTAAGAGTGAGGAAGACGAGTCCGATAGTGGACGGAAATAGTGGGAAAGGTGAGGCTTGGTGTGGAGGGAATAGTGAAAAGGCCGAGGCAGAGAGTGGATGGAACAGTGAGAACGGGCAAGACTGAGAGTGGAGGGAATAATGAAAAGGCCAAAGCTGGAGTGGAGGGAACAGTGAGAACGGGCAAGACTGAGAGTGGAGGGAATAATGAAAAGGCCAAAGCTGGAGTGGAGGGAACAGTGAGAACGGGCAAGACTGAGAGTGGAGGGAATAATGAAAAGGCCAAAGCTGGAGCGGAGGGAACAGTGAGAACGGGCAAGACTGAGAGTGGAGGGAATAATGAAAAGGCCAAAGCTGGAGTGGAGGGAACAGTGAGAACGGGCAAGCTCCGAAAGGAGGAAACAAGGTGATGGTGAGTCTGAGTGGAGGAAACAGTGAAAAGAGTGAGGCCAAGACTGGAGGGAACAGTGAAAAGAGCGAGGCTGAGAGTGGAGGAAACAGTGAAAAGAGCGAGGCTGAGAGTGGAGGAAACAGTGAAAAGAGCGAGGCTGAGAGTGGAAGGAGTAGTGAGAAAGGGTGAGGCTGAGAGTGGAAGGAGTAGTGAGAAAGGGTGAGGCTGAGAGTGGAGGAATAGTGAAATGGTCGAGGAGGAGAGTGGAGGGAACAGTGAAAAGGGAGAGGGTGAGATTGGAGCTAAGAACAGAAAGGCAAGTCTGATGGTGGACGGAAATAGTGGGAAAGGTGAGGCTTGGTATGGAGGGAACAGTGAGAACGGGGAGCTCAGAATGCAGAGAATAGTGAAAAGTGCAAGGTTGAGCATAGAGGGAACTGTGAGTAAGGTGAGGCCAAAAGTGGAGGGAACAGTGAGAAAGGCGAGGCTGAGTGTGGAGGGAGCAGTGAGAAAGGCGAGGCTGAGAGTGGAGGGAATAGTGAATGGGGAGAGGCAGAGACTGGAGGGACCAGTGAGAAGTTCGAGGCTCTGAAGGGAATAAACAGTCAGAGAGGTGAGGCTGAGAATGGAGGGATTAGTGGGAAAGGTGAGGATTGGTGTGGAGGGGATAGTGGGAAGTGTGAGGCTGGGTGTAGATGGGAGCAAGAGAAGTGCAAGGCTGAGAGAGGAGGGAACAGTGAATGGGGAGAGGCAGCGTGTGGAGGGAAGAGTGAAAAGGGTGAGTCTGAGAGTGGAGGGAATAGTGAGATATGGGGATGTTGAGAGTGGAGGGAACAGTGATAAAGGCAAGGCTGAGAGTGGAGGAACAGTGAGAAATGGGAAGGCTGAGGGTATAGGGAAAAGTGAAAAGTATGAGGCAGAAAGTGGAGGGAACAGTGAATGGGGAGAGATGGAGAATGAGGGGAACAGTGAGAAGGCGAGGCTGGGAGCAGGGGGAACAGTAAATGGGGAGAGGCGGAGAGTGGAGGGAAGAGTGATAAAGTCGACACTGAGAGTGGAGGGACCAGTGAGAAGTTCAAGGGTCTGAAAGGAATGAACAGTAAGAGAGGTGAGGCTGAGAATGGAGGGATTAGTGGGAAGGGTGAGGATTGGTGTGGAGGGAAGAGTGAAAACGGACAAGGCTGAGATTGGCGAAAACAGTGAATGGGGAGAGGTGGAGAGAGGAGGGAACAGTGAAAAAGGTGAGGCTGAGCATGGAGGGGACAGTGAGAAAAGTGAGGCTGGGTGTGGAGGAAATAGTGAAAAGGGCGAGGCTCAGATTGGAGTGAACAGCAAACATGGCGAGGCTGATAGTAGAGGGAAGAGAGAAAAATGTGAGGCTGAGAGTGGAGGGAACAGTGAAAAGGACAACGTTGAGAGTGGAGGGAACAGTGAGAAAGGTAAGGCTCAAGTGGAGCTATTAGTGAAAAGGGCGAGGCTGGAGTGGAGAGAATAGTGGGAAAGGAGAGACTGAGAGTGGAGGGAACAATGAAAAGGGCGAGGCTGAGAGTGGAGGGAACAATGAAAAGGGCGAGGCTGAGAGTGGAGGGAACAATGAAAAGGGTGAGGAAGTGAGTGGAGGGAACAGTGAAAAGTACAAGGCTGAGGGTGGAGGGAATAGTGAATGGGGAGAGGCGAAGAGATGAGTGAAAAATTCGAGGCTGAGAGTGGAAGGATAAATGAGAAAGTCATGGCTGAGAGTGGAGGGAATAATGGGAAAGGTGAGGCTTGGTATGGACGGAATAGAGAAAAGGCAGAGGCAGAGAGTGGAGGGAATAGTGAGAATGGGGAAGCTCAGAATGGAGGGAAGAATGTGAAGGTGAGGCTGAGAGTGGAGGGAACAGTGAGATGTTTGAGAAAGGGTGAAGATCGAGTGCAGGGATTAGTGAATAGTGCGAGGTTGAGTGTGGAGGGAACAGTGAGATGAAAGGAGTGAACAGTGAAAAAGGCGAGGCGGGGTGTGGAGGGATTAATGGGAAAGCTGAGGCTGGGTTTGGAGGGAATAGCGGGAAAGGGGTGGCTGAGGGTGGAAGGAACAGTGAAAAAGATGAAGCTGGGTGTGGAAGAAATAGTGGGAAAGGGCGAGGCTGAGAGCAGGGGGAACAGTAGAAAGGGCAAGGCTGAGAGTGGAGGGAGCAGTGAAAAGAGCAAGGAAGTGAGTGGAGGGAATAATGCGAAAGGGCGGCGTTTAGAGTGGAGGGAACAGTGAGAAAGGGTAAGGCTCGAGTGGAGCGATTAGTGAAAAGTGCGAAGCTGGAGTGGAGAGAATAGTGGGAAAGGCGAGGCTGAGAGTGGAGGGAACAGTGAAAAGGGCGAGGCTGAGAGTGGAGGAACAGTGAAAAGGGCGAGGCTGAGAGTTGAGGGAACAGTGAATGGGGAGAGGTGGAAAGTGGACTGAAGAGTGAGAAATTTGAGGCTGAGAGTGGCGGGATCACTGAGAAAGTTGTGGATGAGAGTGGAGGGAACATTGAGAAACAGCAAGGCTCGAGTGGAGTGAATAGTGAAAAGAGTGAGGCTGGAGTGGAAGGAATAGTGAGAAAGGGTGAGTCTGAGAGTGGAGGGAATAATGAGAATGGGGAAGCTCAGAATGGAGGGAAGAATGTGAAGGCGAGGCTGAGAGTGGAGGGAATAGTGAATAGTGTGAGATTGAGAGTGGAGGGAACAGTGAATGGGGAGAGGCGGAGAGTGGAGGGATAAGTGAGAAATTTGAGGCTGAGAGCGGAGGGACCACTAAGATGTTTGAGGCTCTGAAAGGGATGAACAGTGAGAGAGGTGAGGCTCGGTGTGGAGGGATTAGTGGGAAAGGTGAGACTTGGTGTGGAGGGAATAGTGGTAAAGGGGAAGTTGAGAGCGGAGGGGAAAGGTCGAGGTTGAAAGTGGAGGAATCAGTGAAAATGGTGAGGCTGAGTGGAGGGAGCAGTGTAAAAGATTAAGCTGGGTATGGAGGAATACTGGGAAAGGGCAAGGCTGAGAGTGGAGGGAACAATGAGAAGGGGCGAGGCTGGAAGTGGAGGGAGCAATGAAAAGGGCGAGGCCTTAAGTGGAGGGAACAGTGAAAAAAATGAGGTTGAGAGTGGAGGGAACAGTGAGAAAGGTGAGGCTGAGAGTGGAGGGGACAGTGAGAAAGGTGAGGCTGAGATTGGAGGGGACAGTGAGAAAGGTGAGTCTGAGAGTGGAGGGAACAGTGAGAGAGGTGAGGCTGAGAGTGGAGGGGACATTGAAAAGAGCAAGGCAGTGAGTGGAGGAAACAGTGAATGGGGAGAGGCAGAGAGTGGAGGGAATAATGAGAAAGGGCAGGGCTGAGTGGAGGGAACAGGGAGAAAGGTGAGTCTGAGAGTGGAGGGAACAGTGAAAAGGGTGAGGCGGAGAGTGGAGAGAAGAGTGAGAAATACGAGGTCTAGAGTGGAGCGAATAGTGAAAAGGGTCAAGCTTGCGTGGAGGGAATAGTGGGAAAGGCGAGGCTGAGTGTGGAGGGAATAGTGAGAAAGGGTGAGGCTGAGAGTGGAGGGAATAGTGAGAAAGTGTGAGGCTTAGAATGGAGAGAACAGTGAGAAAGGTGAGGCTGAAAGTAGAGGGAACAGTGAGAAGGTACGAGGCTGGAGTGGAGGAAATAGTGGAAAGGGTGAGGCTGAGATTGGAGGGAAGCGTGAAAAGGGCGAGGCAGAGAGTAGAGTGGAAAGGGCGAGGCTGAGTGGAGGGAACAGTGAAAAAGATTAGGCTGGGTATGGAGGAATACTGGGATAGGGCAAGGCTGAGGGTAGAGGGAACAGTGAGAAGGGGCGAGGCTGGGAGTGGAGGGAGCAGTGAAAAGGCCGAGGCTGGGAGTGGAGGGAGCAGTGAAAAGGGCGAGGCCTTGAGTGGAGGGAACAGTGAAAAAAATGAGGCTGAGAACGGAAGGAACAGTGAGAAAGATAAGGCTGAGAGTGGAGGGGACAGTTAGAAAGGTGAGTCTGAGAGTGGAGGGAACAGTGAGAAGGGCGAGGCGGAGAGTGGAGGGAAGAGTGAGAAATATGAGGCTTAGAGTGCAGCAAATAGTGAAAAGGGTGAAGCTGGAGTGGAGGGAATATTGGGAAAGGAGAGGCTGAGTGTGGAGGGAATAGTGAGAAAGTGCAAGGCTGAGAGTGGAGGGAATTGTGAGAAAGTGTGAGGCTGAGAGTGAAGGAATAGCGAAAAGGCCGAGGCAAAGCGTGTAGGAAACAGTGAAAAGAGCAACGCTGAGAATGGAGGGAACAGTGAGAAAGACAAGACTGAGGGTAGCGGGAATAGTGCGAAAGGTGAGGCTTGAACTGCAGGGAATAGAGAAAAGGGCGAGGCAGAGAATGGAGGGAACAGTTAGAGTAGTGAGGCTGAGAGTAAAGGGAACAATGAGAAGCTTCGAGGCTGGAGTGGAGGGAAGAGTGAAAAGGGTGAGGCTGAGAATGGAGGGAACAGAGAGAAATGCGAGGCTGAAAGTGGAGGGAAGAGTGCGAAGGTATGAGGCTGGAGTGGAGGGAATATTGGAAAGGGTGAAGCTGAGATTGGAGGGAAGAGTGAAAAGGGCAAGGCTGAGTGGAGGGAACAGTGAAAAGGGCAAGGCAGAGATTGGAGACAAGAGAGAAAAGGATGAGGCGCAGATTGGAGTGAACAGTGAACATGAAGAGGCTGAGAGTAGAGAGAAGAGTGAAAAGGGCGAAGCTTAGAGCAGAGGGAATAGGAGGAAAGAAGAGGGTGAGTGTCGAGGGGAAAGGGCGAGGTTGAAAGTGGAGTAAACAGTGAGAAGTTTGAGGCTGATAGTAGAGGGAACAGTGAAAAAGGCGAGGTTAAAGATTGGAGGGAATAGTGAGAAAGGGCAAGGCTCGAGTGGAGGGAATAGTGTAAGGTGCGAGACAGAGAGGAGAGAACAGTCAAAAAGGCAAGGCAGAGAGTGGAGGGAATAGGGAAAAGTTTAACGCTAAGAATGGAGGGAACAGTGAGAAACACAAGGCTGAGAGTGGAGGGAGCAGTTGGAACAGGGATGGAGAGAGTGGAGGGAATAGTGAAAAGGGTGAATCTGAAAGTAGAGAGAATAGGAGGAAAGGCGAGGATGAGAGTATAGGGAAAAGGGTGAAGGAAAGAGCGGAGGGAACAGAGAGAAAGGCAAGGCTGAGAGTGGAGAGAATAGTGAAAATGGCAAGTCTGAGACTGGAGGGAAGGGTGAGAAAGACGAGGAGCGAATGGTGGGAACAGCGAGAAGTTTGAGGCTGAGAGTGGAGGGAAGAATGAGAAAGGTGAGGCTCTAGAGGAAGGAATAGCGAAACGTGCGAGGCTGGAGTGGAGGGAACAGTGAAACGAGTGAGGATGAGACTGAGGGAACAGTAAAAAGAGCAAGGCTGAGAATGGAGGGAACAGTGAGGAAGGCGAGGCTGAAAGTGGAGGGAAAAGGGTAAAGCTGATAACGGAGGAAACAGTGAGAAGTTTGAGGCTGATAGTAGAGGGAACAGGGAAAAGGGGGAGGCTGAGAGGGGAGGAAAGGGTGAGAAAGGCGTGACCGAGAGTGGATGGACCAATGAGAAAGGGCGAGGCTGAGAGGAGGAAGTGATGAGAAAGGGTAAGGCTGAGAGTGGAGGGAACAGTGAAAAGAGCGAGGCTGAGAAAGGAGGGAACAGAGAGAAAGGCGAAGCCGAAAGTGGAGGGAACAGTGAGAAGGGTGAGGCTGAGAAAGGAGGGAACAGAGAGAAAGGCGAATCTGAAAGTGGAGGGAACAGTGAGAAGGTTGAGGCTGAGAAAGGAGGGAACAGAGAGAAAGGCGAAGCTGAAAGTGGAGGGAAGAGTGAGAAGGGTGAGGCTAAGAAAGGAGGGAACAGAGAGAAAGGTGAGGCTGAGTGTGGAGGGAACAGTGAATGGGGAGAGACAGAGAATGAAGGGAACAATGTGAAGGGCGAGGCTGAGAGTGGAGGAACCAGTGTGAAAGAGTGAGAGGCTTAAGTGGAGGGAATAGTGAAATGGGCGAGGCGGACAGTAGATGTAATAGTGGGAAAAGCGAGGGCTTGAGTGGAGAGAACAGTTGGAAAGGAGAGGGCGAGAGTGGAGGGGAAAGGGCAAGGCTGAGAGCGGAGAGAATAGTGAAAAGGTCGAGGCTGAGAGTAGAGGGAATAGGAGGAAAGGCGGGGGCGAGAGTGGAGGGGAAAGGGCAAGGCTGAGAACGGAGAGAAGGGTGAAACAGATGAGGCTGAGACTCTAGGGAACAGTGAGAAAGGGCGAGGCTGAGTGGTGGGAATAGTGAAAAGTACGAGGCTGGAATAGAAGCAATAGTGGGGAGAGGCAGCAAATGGAGGGAACAGTGAGAGAGGCGAGGCTGAGAGTGGAGCGAAATAGTGAGAAAGGCAAGGCAGTGAAATGAGGGAATGGTGAGAAGGGCAAGGCTGAGTGGAGGGAACATTGAGAAGTTTGAGGCTGAGAAAGGAGGGAACAGTGAGAAAGGGCGAAGCTGGGAGTGGAGGGAAATGTGGATGGGAGAGGTGGAGAGTGGAGGAAAGAGTGAAAAAGGCAAGGCTGAGAAAGGATTGAACAGTGGGAAAGGTGAGGCTGAGAGTGGAGGGAACAGTGAGAAAGGCAAGACTCAGAGTGGAGGGAATAGTTGGAAAGGCAAGGGAGAGAGTAGAGGGAATAGGAGGAAAGGCGAGGGTGAGGGAGCAGTGAAAAGTGCGAGGCTGAGAGTGGAGGGAAGGGTGAGAAAGGCAAGACTTAGAGTGGAGAGAACAGTTGGAAAGGCGAGGGAGAGAGTGGAGGGAATAGTGAAAAGGGCGACTCCGAGATTGGAGGGAATAGGGGAAAGGCAAGTGCGAGAGTGAAGGGGAAAGGGCAAGGCTGAGGGCAGAGAAAACAGTGAGACGTTTGAGGCAGAGAATGGAGGGAACAGTGAAATGGGTGAAACTGAGAGTGGAGGAAACAGTGAGAAAGGCAAGGCTGAGAATGGAGGGAGCAGTGAAAAATGGTGAGACTCGAGTGGCGGGAACAGTGAATGGGGAGAGGTGGAGAATGGAGGGAACAGTGAGAGAAGCGAGGCTGGAGTGGAGGGAAGTGTTAAAAGAGCGAGGCCGAGAGTGGAGGGATTGGGAGGAAAGGCGAGGGCGAGAGTGGAGGGAAACGTGGGAAAGGTGAGGCTTCGTGTGGAGGGAATATTGAAAAGTCCGAGGCGGAGAGTGGAGGGACCAGTGAGAAGGGGGAAACTCAGAATGGAGGGAACAATGTGAAGGGCAAGGCTGAAATTGGAGGGAAGAGTGAAAAGGTCGATGCTGAGAGCAGAGGGACCAGTGAGAAAGGCATGGCTCAGAGTGGACGGAACAGTGAGAATGGGCGAGGCTGAGAAAGGAGGGAACAGTGAGAAAGCCAAGGCTGAGTGGAGGGAATAGTGTAAGGTGCAAGGCTGAAAATGCAGGGAAAAGTGAAAACTTTGAGGCAGAGAAAGGAGGGAATAGTGAGAAAGGCAAGGCTGAGAGGGGAGGGAGGAGGAGGAAAGGTGAGTGAGGCAGTGGAGGGGAAAGGTGAGGCTGAGAGCGGAGGGGACAATGAAAATGGCAAGGCTGAGAATGGAGGGTTCAGTAAAAAAGGCTAGACTCAGAATGGAGTGAACAGTTGGAAAGGCGAGGGAGAGAGATGGGGGAATAATTAGAAAGGTGAGGCTGAGAGCGGAAAGAATAGTGAAAAGGGCGAGTCTGAGAATAGACGGAATAGGAGGAAAGACGAGGGCGAGAGTGGAGGGAAAAGGGCAAGGCTGGGAGCGGAGGAAACAATAAGAAGTTTGAGGCAGAGAGTGGAGGGAACAGTGAGAAAGGGCAAGGCTTGAGTGGGGAGAATAGTGAAAAGTGCGAGGCTGGAGTGGAGGGACCAGTGTGAAAGATTGAAGCTGGAGTGGAGGGAAGAGGAGGAAAGGCGAGGGTGAGATGGAAGGGGAAAGTGCAAGGCTGAGGGTGGAGGGAAAAGTGAAAAGTTCGAGGCGGAGAGTGGAGTGAACAGTGAGAAAGGCGGGGCAGAGAATGGAGGGAATAGTGAGAAAGGGTTAGGCTGAGGGTGTAGGGAACAATGAGAAAGTGCAAAGCTCGCCTGGAGCAAATAGTGAAAAGTGTGGGGCTGGATTGGAGGGAACAGTGAATGGTGGGGAAATGGAGAATGGAGGGAACAGTGAGATAGGCCAGGCTGAAAGTAGAGGGAACAATGAAAAGAGCGAGGCTGAGAATGGAGGGAACAGAGAGAAAGGCAAGGCTGAAAATGGAGGGAACAGTGAGAAGGGGCGAGGCTGAGAGTGAAGGCACCACTGAAAAAGGGCGAGGCTCGAGTGGAGGGAATAGCGAATGGGAAGAGCCGGTGAATGGAGGGAACAATGTGAAGGGCGAAGCTGAGAGTGAGGGAACAGTGAGAAAGACCAAGGCTAAGAGTGAAGGGATTAGTGAAATAAGCGTGGCTGAGATTAGAGGGAACAGAGAGAAAGGCGAGGCTGAAAGTGGAGGGATTCTTGGGAAAGGTGAGGTTTGGTGTGGAGGAAACAGTGAAAATGGTGAGGCTGAGAGTGGAGGGTAAAAATGAAAAAGGATGAGGCTGAGAGTGGAGGCATCAGTGAGTAAGGGTGAGGGTCGAGTGGAGGGAATAGTGAGAAAGGGTGAAGCTTGAGTGGAGGGAATAGTGAAAAGTGCGAGGCTGAGATTGGAGGGACCAGTGAGAAGGCTGAGGCAGAGAGTGGAAGGAATAGTGAGAAGGGGGAAGCTCAGATGGAGGGAACAATGTGAAGGGCAAGTCTGAGAGTGGAGAAGAAAGGAGGAAAGGTGAGGCTAAGATTGGAGGGTACAGTGAAATGGGGTGAGAGTGAGAGTCGAAGGATTAGTGAAAAGGCCGAGGCAGAGAGTGGAGGGAACAGTGAAAAGGTTGAGGCTGAGAGTGGAGAGAACAGTGAAAAGGGCGAGGTTGAGAGTGGTGGGAATAGTAGGAAAGGTGAGGTTGAGAGTGGAGGGGAGAGTTAAAAGGGTGATGTGTAATATACTTTAAGAGAAATGTTATAATGTAAGATCACATGATCTTAATACCCAATAGCAGGGTAGTGTGGGCTCCTTCTGTGGGAGAGTCTTGAGTTCGACATGGAAGAGTGAAGACAGAGTTTTGAGCGGTGAGCACACAAGTGTAGCTGCTGATTTTTGTTCTTAAATAAACAGCATGTGTTTATCCTAACAACAAACTCCAGGCATTCTCTGTCTCTGTACCAACTCAGTCACCCTGAAACAAGTGTGCAACCCGGATCCTTTAGCCCCAACAAACCAGGGCACTGGATCTAACAAACTGGTGACAAGAGGAAAAAGCAAGAAAGAGCAAAGGAAAAGAAGGAAATCAGAAGAACTGAAATCAGGCCATACCTCACACGCTTGTTGTAAGTAAAGAAAAATTTCCTTCCTGATTGTCGAAGCAATCCCCTCAGAGCATGCTGTAATTTGGAAGAGTGGATCTCGAACGACTGGTCTCATTATGTTGAACGCCCTGTGTTCTTCTTCCAGGCGAGCGACATTGTGGGTGAGGAGAAGAAGCGTGCGATCCTTCTGTCCATGTGGGGGAGTAAGAGCTTTGGATTAATTCAAAATTTTTTGGCACCTAGTGCTCCAGATTCGAAAAGTTTTGATGACTTAGTGAACCACATAAAGAATCGTTACCAGACCCCAAGCCGTCGATGACAATACAATGGTCCAAATTTAACTCAAGGAATAGAGCTGCGGGGGAGACAGTTGCTTATTATGTGGCAAGTCTGAAGCAATTAACTGAATATTGCGAGTTTGGTACGTCTATCAATGATATGCTCAAAGATTGTTTGGTGTGCGATATGAATGAAAATGCGATTCAGAAGAGATTACTGGTTGAATCAAATTTAGATTTTCTGAAGGCATTGGAAATGGCTCTGGCAATGGAAGGTTGGAAGGTGCAGTGCGGGACTCGAAAGCCACACAGGGAGTACAAAATGGCGCCATCCTCCATGTTGGGCGGGGAACATCAGCCAAAAAGAGGGTGAAAGTGAAAAGCTTTACTCAGAGGTGGGAAGCAGCCACCGCTTGTCGACAAATTAAAAGAGATAACTTAGCAGCAAAAACATGGCATCACGGTAACAGAGGTGGAAGCAGACAACCTTGCAATGAATCACAGCTTAATAAGATCGAAATGGACACCTCATGAGATGATGTAAAAATAGAATCAGGCAGACTGTTAGACAAAAGCAAAAACCCAATGAGACTAACAGTGTTGAAAAACCTGAAGAAATAGATTCAGATATTCATTTGTTATATAATTTAAAGGTAGGAAGAACAGAACCTATCTATGTAACCATCGGCAGGACTTTCTGCACCAGCCCGCCGCCATGATCTTCTGATCCCACCGCAAGTCAATGGACTTCTGGCTGGGGCACCGCCTCACCCACGGCAGGTCCTGCCTGCGATGGGGCTGGAAAATCCCGGGCCATGAAAGGCCTATCAGAATGGAGGTGGATACTGGAGCAGCCACTATGGTGATAGGTGAGCATACTTTTAAATACCTGAATCATGGGGAACATAAACCAAATTTGGAAGAAACTGATACCAAATTAAAAACTTACACAGGAGAAGAAATACAAGTCAAGGGCATATGTAAAGTCACAGTACACTATGGAGGTCAAACAGTGAAATTACCTTTGATGGTAGTAGCAGACGAGGGACCTAGTCTCCTTGTACAAAACTGGCTGAAATAAATTAAATTGGAATGGACTGACATCTTCCAACTGAGAACTAATGTGCTTTCAGAGCTACTAGAAAAATATGGCTCATTTCAAGGACAAACTTGGAAAGAGGGGCTACAAGCAAAAATTCATGTAGATCCAGAGACAACACCAAGATTCATGAAGGCAAGACCAGTACCTTATGCAATGCGGGATAAGATAGCCGCCAAACTGGACAGATAAGAAAAATTGGGAGTGATACAACCTGTGCAGTTTTCAGAGTGGGCAGCACCAATTGTACCTGTTCTCAAACCTGACTAAAGCATTCGAATATGTGGAGACTACAAACTAATAGTCAATAAAGTAGCTAAGTTGGACAGACAACCCATACCTAAAATTGAAGACGTGTACGCTAAACTGGCAGGTGGAACTGCCTACACGAAGCTTGATATGAGTCATGCTTATCAACAATGGAATTAGAGAAGGCTTCCCAGAAGTTTGTCACAATTAATACGCACAAAGGTTTGTACCAATACACTCATTTACTTTTTAACGTATCTTCAGCTTGCGTCATATTCTAAAGAACCATGGAAATTTTACTACAGCGACTGGCCCACGCTGTAGTTTATTTGGATGACGTCCTCTTGACTGGACTCGCTGAAAAGGAACATTTGATGAACTTGAAAGAAGTTTTAAAGTGTTTTTCACAGGTTGGAGTGCGGTTGAAAAAAGAAGTGCACATTCCAAGCGAAAACGGTAACTTACATAGGTCACAAGGTAGATTCACAAGGCCTACACCCAGCTGGAGAAAAAGTGAAAGCCGTTAGAGAAGCCCCAGCACCAAAGAATACACCTGAACTGAAATAATTCTTGGAGATGATCAATTACTATAGACACTTCTTGCCTGATTTGTCTACAGAACTGGCACCCCTGTATTACTTGCTCAAGAAAAACCAGCGTTGGTCTTGGCAAACACCACTGGAAGAAGCTTTCACAAAAGTGAAACAATTGTTACAATCATCTACACTTCTAGTGCATTTTGACCCAAAAAAAGAGTTGGTATGAACATGTGACGCTTCTCCCCATGGGGTGGGAGCAGTGCTTTCCCATCGAATGGATGGTGGATCAAAACAACCTATAGGATATGTATCGAGAACACTCAATACTGCAGAGTAAGGGTACTCTAAAATAGAAAAAGGCAGCCTGTGAATCATTTTCGGTGTTAAGAAGTTTTACCAATATGTTCACGGTTGTCATTTTACTATCATGTTGGACCACAAGCCATTATTGGGATTATTCAGTGAACGCAAGGCTACACCACCTATAGCCTCTGCAAGAGTACAAAGGTAGGCATTGATCTTGGCAGCGTATGAGTATACTTTTATTCATAGAACTAGAAGTCAAATTGCAACCATAGATGCACTCAGTCGTTTGCCCATGCAAGTAAAAGATGGGGATGTCCCAATTCTGCAAGAATTCATTTTATTGTTGAACTTCCTGGGCTCATCACTGACACGTGCTAGACAGATTAATTTGTACAAATTTGAGATTCAGTCTTATCCAAAGCACGAGATCAAGTTCTTCATGATTGGTCACAAGAAGAAGATTCTGATTAAATGAAACCATGGGCAGGATTTTCCTTCGGCAGGTAGGCTCGGTGGGCTCGGCGGGAGCAGGCGCAAAGTCGATCCACACCGGCAATCGGCTCCGAGCCCCCATATTACAGGGCCGGGCCAATTAAGGTCCACCCAGTGTAATATGTGGTCGGTAGCGCTCAGCGTTATCTGTGTGGGTGGGGGGAGGAGGGACAGTTGGGACCAAAGCTCTTTTGCGCATGTGTGAAAGAGCGCTTTAATCCCCTTGAGGCATGGACCTGCCTCAGGGAGATTGAATCGGTGTTCAAAAAATTAAAGGTTTATAAATTGATTTGAACATGTGCTTTCATGTTACTGTGTCACATGAGTTGGGACATGTTTTTATATTCATGAAAATTTTAAAATTTATTTAATAAAAGCTTTAGGAAATCTCATTCCGCCCGTAGATGACGTTTCGTAAAAAACGTCAAGGCCACTTGGCCTTTTTGCCTGCCCGCCAACCTTAAGGTTGGACGGGCAGCGTTTACAACAACCTTAATTAAATCCTTAACAAAAACAGAATTACCTGGAAAAACTCAGCAGGTCTGGCAGCATCGGCGGAGAAGAAAAGAGTTGACGTTTCGAGTCCTCATGACCCTTGGACAGAACTTGAGTCCGAGTCCAAGAAAGAGTTGAAATATAAGCTGGTTTAAGGTGTGGGGGTGGGGGGGGGGCGGTGGTGGTTGCGGAGAGAGAGAGAGAGAGAGAGAGAAGTGGAGGGGGGTGTGGTTGTAGGGACAAATAAGCAGTGATAGAAGCAGATCATCAAAAGATGTCAACAACAATAGAACAAAAGAACACATAGGTGTTAAAGTTGGTGATATTATCTAAACGAATGTGCTAATTAAGAATGGATGGTAGGGCACTCAAGGTATAGCTCTAGTGGGGGTGGGGAGATTAAATCCTTATTGGCCTTAATAGGCCTTTTACATAATGGCGGGTACGCAGCCAACCCCAGCGCACACCTGCTGACCGAAACATCACTACTCAGCGCGATGATGTCGGGATGCATGCCCAACGTCATCGCTTGTCATTTTATGCATCGGTGTGTCGGGCCCACACCCGCATGGCAAAGGAAAAATCCTGCCCCGTATTTCCAAAGAAGATACAAAATAACCAGCCAGGAAGGTACCTTATTGTGGGGAGCTCGAGTGATTGTTCCTCCAAAAGGACAAAAGCCGTTGTTATCTGAACTTCACAGTGCACATCCCGGAATTTCCAAAATGAAGGCAATAGCACACGGCTATTTATGGTGGTCTGGGATGACTGGAGAAATAGAAAACTTAGTGAGAAGTTGTATGTTGTGTCAGCAAGTACAAAAATTACCTGCAACAGCTCTGTTACACCCCTGGGAGTGGCCAGGAAGGCTATAGGTGCGATTACATTTTGACTATGTGGGACCTTTCTTGTGAACAATGTTTCTACTTATCATCGATGCACACTCAAAATAGATGGACATAAATGAAGTGAGGTCACCGACATCTTCTGCTACAATAGACAAACTACAACAAAGTTTTGCAATCAATGGACTACCTGAAGTGGTCGTATCAGGCAATGGAACAGTATTCATAAGTGCTGAATTTCACCAATTTATCAGCCTCAATGGAATTGTGAAAACTTCACCATACCATCTTTCTTCAAATAGACTGGCCAAGAGAGCAGTTCAGAAGTTCAGATCTGGTATGAAGAAATTGTCTGGAGATTCTATAGTGACTAAATTAGCATGTTTTCTTTTCCATTATAGAACCACCCCTCATATGGCAAAGGTGTCACACCTGCGGAATTGTTGATGAAGCGCTGCCTCTGATCAAGACTGAGCCTAATTATGCCAAACCTTGGGTGGGGAGGAGGGGGTGCGGTGGAAAAAGGTGGAAAGGAGTCAGGGAAGTCAGAAAATTGGACCTGACTGTCACAGTCGTGACAGGACATTTAACGTAGGAGAGAAAGTATTTGTGAAAACTTTTAGAGAAGGACCAACATGGTTGTTTGGTGAAATAAGTGCAGTAACGGGACCTCTTTCCTGCCATGTGAAAGTGGAAGATCGCGTCATATGGAGACATGTGGATCATATAAATAGAGGAACAAAATACCCAGAAATGACTCCATCAGTGTTCGTGACTGAATCAACGCCTCTTATTGAAAGAACTCAACTAAGTACAGATGTGTCTGAAGGGTCAACAGTACCTGAGATTCGAAGAAACAGATTTGCAAGTACCTACTGAAGAATCAAATGCTTATGCGATCCCAGTGAGAGAGGTTCCGGATCAAACATTAGAAGCTGTAGAGCTGAGACATTCTGCATGCATAAGGAAACCATCAGAAAGACTGACTTTGTAAATCATTGATCTGTGTGAATAATTTGATATTTTGAGAAAAATTGTAAAATGTATTTCTGTGTAAAGGGGGAGGGATGTAGTAATCTGATGTGTAATATACCTTTAAGACAAATGTTGTAATGTAAGATAACATGATCTTGGTACACAATAGCAAAGTAACATGGGCTACCTCTGTAGTCAGTAGCCTTGAGTTAGAGTCCGAAGGGAAAAGACAGAGTTTTAGGTTGTAAGCACACAAGTGTAGTTGCTGAGTTCCTTTTGTAAATAAACAGCATGTCTTTCTTCCAAGGATGGCCTACAGATCTTCTCTGTCTTGGTTCAACTTGGTCACCTTGAAACAAGTGTGTAACCCGAATCTTTTAGCCCAACAACCAGGACACTGGATACAACAGGAGGGAAGAGTGAAAAGGGCCGGGCTCAGTGTGGAGGGAACAGTGAACAAGGTGAGGCTGAGATTAGAGGGAACAGTGAAAAGGGTGCGGCAGAGAGTGGAGGGAACAGTGGGAAAGGCGAGGCTCAGAATAGAGGGAACAGTGAGATAGGTGAGGCTGAATGTGGAGGGAATAGTGAGAAGGACAAAGCTCAGAATGGAAGGAACAAAGAGATGGGCGAGCCTGAGAGTGCAGGGGAAAAGGCAAGGCTCAGAGTGGAATAGTGAATAGTGTGAGACTGAAAGTGGAGTGGAATGAAAAGGGACGGGCTGAGAGTGGAGGGAACAGTGAAACGGGCGAAGCTGACAGTGTAGGGGGCAGGTGGGGTGGCTGAGAGTTCAGTCAACCTGTGAGGAGTTTTGCCTGTGAATCAGTGAATGGCATTTGTGAAGGTGCACATTGTGATGACACATCACGAGTAGGGCATTGGGTTATATCTACAGTTAAACATTTCATTCACGTATAATTCAAACTCAATTAATTACTCAGTTTAAGAGCTGAAAATAAGCTTATCTGATTAAATATGTAAACTTTAATGTTAAGCTAATTTTAATTTCAGTTTAATTAAACTGAATAGGTGAAAAAGACTGCTGATTGTGGTGTGGGACCATGTTACACAAAATTGCATAAAATTAAGTGAAGTACTAAACTCATATGTGCTGCCAAGACTTAGAAAAAATTGCAGCTTGTTAAATTTGTCATCCCTGACTTGGGCATTTCATCGAGATGCACTAATGTGACTGAAGTCCTGAAATTGTACAAATTGACACAAGTGCTGATAATTACTGTGGAATTTCTCTAATTTCCCAACATAATTTCTCTTTCAGATTCCCAGATTTCTCATACCTCTGAACTGGCTCAGACCACCCCGTGATCACATATGCATGTAACTTTCACTTCAGCATCACTATAAACCATTCTTGCCTTATGAATTTATTACTTTCCAATGACCAAATTTATTTGCCCAGGTTTCATTTTCCATTTTTTCATATAGCCATGTTCTGTGAACTTGCTACATTGAGATCTCCCAACCGCACCCCTTACCACCCCCACCACCCACACCACCATTCCATAATCCTGACCCAGGGATAAACACAGAGCAGAACTTAAGGAAACAATTCCATTGTTTTCATTCCCAAGTCACTTTGCATCATATCATTAACAAAAGTACAACATTCATGTTTGTACCCTGCCGCTTCCATTGACTAACTTGGTACTGCTGCCCTCGCTTGCTTTTACTAATCTGATCATACCCTGAATTTCTCCGGCAATGGATTCTCTTTGCCTATCCATGCCGGCACCTTGGAAATCGCCCAAGGACCTTTTTCTTGGCCACTCTCCTTCCTCATATATATGTTGCTTTGCAATCTAATAATTCAATTTGACCCTGAACTCAGTTTCCAACACCATCATCTCTCCATTGTAAACACTGCTAGCTTCCATCTATATAACATTGTGTGCCTCTGCCCGCCCTCAATCTGTCATTGAAACCCTGGTCAAGACATGATTGTGCCATGGCTGACACCCCACAGCCTCCACTTTCTGTAGAATTCAGCTCAACTAGAGATCTACTCGCTGCTCATATCCTATCTTGCAATAAGTCTTGCTCACCCATCACCCCGCTTCACTGACATACTTTGGCTCCCAATGCAGAACATCTGTTACTATCCCCATGGGGGAATCCTAAATCAAAATAACCAAATTTACCAAACGATCCCCAAATAAAGAAATTATCAACAAGATTTCACTTTTTAGTAGCTTTTACTTTAGCACTTTAATTTTATTTGATCAGAACTAATGTAAATGAAACATCAATTAACAGGCAAATGATATTTCAAATAAAAAGATAAATTTCACTTTAAATAGTTGTTATAATAAAACATCTTTCGCCATCACAAGCACCCACATCACTCCCCACAGACATGTGGCACCATGTGCAGTTCCAAGGTTCTCTAACTCAGCCTTTGGTACATAGGTTTCCTCACTTTCCAGTTCAATTGATTCAGCCCTTAAGTTGCACTCATTGACAGTTTTTTCCATCCAAGGTCCTTGGAGGTGGTTGCCACCCGAATGGCACACCCCTGCAGAACCTCCTTAGCTAGGTCATGGCAGCCTTGATGACACAGATTCCCTAGAGACTCCTTTATCCCAACCCTATAATAAACCCCTTTTATAAACCTCAGTTAATGGTCTCATCAGCTCTGGTGAAACTGATGTAGCAGCAGTAAAATTGTCCAATTCATTTTCTGAATTGTCTTGTTTAACTGTATTGCACAGAAAAAATAGCTCCTTGCAAATGTGCCTTCCCTGTTCTTCGTTCTGTTGCAGCTCACCTTTGTGTCTGGCCACATGGCTTTCACATGTTAACTTCATTCCTGTTGGTACTGCTTCAAGGGTTGCCAGGTCACATCGACCAATATTTCTCATTATTCAAGAAAAACACAATTGAATCCCTTTACAATTGATGCAAACTCTTAAATGTCATTTTCAAACATTCTTAAAACCAATTACACATTCTACAGGAATTTTAAAGAAATTATAAATTTTTCTTACTGCACTGCTTCTGGGTCAAATATTGTCACAATCTCAAATGTAAAAAAAATGATAGAATCATAGAATGTTACAGCATGGAACGAGGCCAAAAGGTCCATTGTATCTGTGTTGTTTCAACATCCAACCAGTTAGTCCCACTCCACTGCATCTTCCCCATTTCCATGCAACTTTTCTCCTTCAAGCTTTTTTCCAATTCCCTTTTGAAGGATACTACTAAATGCATATCCACCACCCTATTAAGCAGCTCATTCCTATAAGGTTTTTTCTCATGTTGCCTTTGGGTTTGCCAATCACCTTTAATCTGTATGCTCTGATTCAGTAACTGAAAACCATTTCTCCTTATTTACTCTATCTAAAGCCTTCATGGTATAAAATATCTCCTCCCATCGCTCTCCACTCGAAGGACAACTCCAGCCTCTCATCTTCATGATTAAATCTGTTCATGTCCTCATTACTCCTTACATCTGTAACCTCCTCCAGCTTTACAACCCATTTCCATGAACTATCTGTTCCTCTTACCTGAGTGCATGCCCTCTCCCTTCAACCTAATACTGGCAACAATGCTTTCAGCTGCCTTTGCCCCATGCTCTGGAATTCCCTCCTGAAACAACTCCACCTCTTCAATGTCCTCTCCTTCTTTGATAACTTCCTTAAAACCAACTCATTCGACTAAGTTTTTGGCTTCACTTCCTAATGTCTCCCTTCTTTGACCTGTGTCCTTACATTGATTTCGCCACTGCAGAGGCTTTCCCACGCTAAAGGTTCTATATAAATGCATATTGTTTTTGTTCTTAACTTTAAGTTCAAGAAAGATAATTGGAAAACTGGGAACTGCTTTTCGCTCAAATAATATATGCAAATATCTGTACATTTCTACAGACGGGCGGATTTGTTTTGAAAAATTCATATATGAAGTAAACATATTACACCATGGAATATCAGTTTGCCTTACTCATAAGAAAAGATAGCTCAATTATGACTTCATTAAGCTGAACTATTATTTTCAAGTTATCAGTGAAAAGATTTGAGGATCTTTTCAAAAATATTTAATCATTTTTCACTCTACGATTTCTATTTCTCTACTTCTCGAATTTGCTTAACAAAAGTGAGTTTTTCAAACTATTTTAGTGTATTAATTTTAACAGCATTATCCTCTCTCATCTGAGACATTAGTTAGGTTGTTCAGTGTAATACTTCCTTTCCATCCCTATATAATTTTGAACCTTTCTGCATTTCTCATTTGCTGTTTGTATTAAAGGGTGCCTGCCAGCAGGTGGCAGTCAAACCTTACTCATTACGTAACGATAATAGAAACCAATAAACTCAATCAGGCTAATATTAAATAATCAGTACTTTATCTTGTAAAATCTATTAACAATACTCAAGGGAAAACACATGCCATTCTTTTTAATTAACAATTTACCTACTGTGTGATTTTGAGCTAATGGATTTGCCAAGCTTTATAACTTCTTGTATCAAACCTTCAGAGAACTCATTTTTATTTACATTTCTCAAACACATACCGGTCTCTGCTAAAGGATTAATTCTAGCCAGAACTGAAGAATTAGGAAAATATAGCATGATATGAATACTCCTTCAATCACAAGATACTCTGAATGAGGTTGTAAAGGATAATTCATTGCGTGTGTGTATCAGTCTGTCTGCTCAGGGATAAGCCAATTCACTGCAGTAAAATGAGCATACATAACAGATGGTGAGAAGTGAGTTGTACATGTGAATGTGGTCTCAAGTTGGTTTGAGTCAAGAATGTACAAGTATACCAAAACCACAAATAGGCACCAAATCAACAAGGTCTTTGCCCATACACATCTGTAATACATCCAAACCATCTGTTATTTTGATATAAGCACTTTCCCCTGCATGTAATTGCACCAAAAATAATGATGACGTACATGTCAGGGTTCTCTGAGCTCACAAGTAAGGAGGTTTCAATAGCAAGTAGCAATGATCGCCCAGATGCATTGTAATAATGGGCACCTGATATTGAAGGTTCAGAACTAGCATACAAAATATTTGTAATTGCAAATGTATAAATATGCAATTCACAGAGATTATAGGGACACAATTGTGAGAAAAACATAAAGAGTGAGAAATTGAACTCATTATTTCATTGTATGGGCACTGGGTTTTTTAGTTTTCCTAAATGGCATGCGCACAATTGTGGGCCAAATTACACTAGATGCCATATTAGTGAGGGCATTAGCACATCTGCATGGATGTAAGCAGAGCAGGCAGACTGTGACATTAATCAGTGTGCAATGCTGATTTGACTTCTGCAGTACAATTTTGGATCTTAGCGCTCCAGCTAAAACACAGTTTTAACCTTGCACAGTTGAACACATGTTCAGCAAGAGGAAAGACACCCTACCAGTACTATTTAAAGGGATCAACGACTTCTTACAGTTAGTTGCTGGTTGATTTCTTCTGGTTGTTGCTTTGATCCTCCAAGATTTTGGTGCTTTCTATAAAAGCAAAAATACTGCAGTGCTGGAGATCTGGAACTAAAACAGAAAGTGCTGGAAAAACTTAGCAGGTCTGGCAGCATCTGTGGAGAGAGAAACAGAGTTAACAGGCAGAATTTTATGCCGGTGGGATTTTACAGTCCCGCCAAAGCCAATGGACTTTTGAATGGCTCACCGCATTTTGCAGCCCTGCCCGGCCATGATATAAAATTCTGCCCAGCGTTTAAAGTCCAACATGACTTCACATTCCTCCCTCCACAATGCTGCTAGACCTGAGACCTGCTGAGTTTTTCCAGCACTTTCTGTTTTCACTATTAGTGCTTTCTATAATTGTTTCAAGCTGCAAAGGCCTATGGGGGGCAGATAGTGAAGGCCTTTTTGCTGACTTCAAGGCATCTGCACAAAGTAGTTCTCCCAGACATAAATGCACAAATGGACATTCCCCTTGGAATACGGCATTACTTGGAAATGAAATGCTTGTTTGCACACTATAATCCACAGCTGTGATGGCAGCAGCCTGAGCTTGGGTGGCAGCAAGCTGAGTTTACATTAGAGCAATCTGAGCTTCACTGCAGTACCCAAGCATTGGCTGGAAGCTACTTGTGCTGCAATGGAAGAGTTAAATGGTATACAGGTCATGTATGTAAATACACAAAGTATGGTAAATAGGATTGGTGAGCTGCAGGAGCATAGCCACATGGGAATATGAAGCTGCAACATTGGCCATCAGACACTGCATCAAGGGTGGGTTCATAAGTTTGCAGAGTTGGCTCCAAGTTGTGCTCCAAGCTCTGCACAAAGCCCTGTGCCAAGTTACAGCTGATATTTTTAAAATTCATTCATGGGTTGTGGGCATCGCTAGCTAGACCAGCATTTATTGCCCATCCCTAATTGCCTCCATGCTACTTGATATCGACCACAGGCTTTCTGGCTGGCTTCCCATTGTACCAAGCATTCCAATTATCCACTCGCCTTCTTCTGTAGGCCACCCCATTGAAGCGCACATCTGAGTCCTTTGCAGCAGAACCCATGCTCTGGCAAGCTGGCATCTACATTATCATTGTCCCCGGCATAAATGCTGCCCACTTGTGTCCAGTGTCTCAACACATGCAAATCCCACCTCTAATCTATTCTCTGAGAGACATTATCAGTGTGAAGTCAAGTGAAGGTGCTGTGTCTCCATCATCCTCTCTTCTTGGTGTTCCTCCTCTGCCTGAGAGAGAGGGAGAGATAGAGAGAGAGATGACGCATTTGAATGTTAGTTATGAGTCTTGATTGATGGAGATCATTGGGAGTTGAGTGATGGGAGTTTGGTGAATTGATTAGTGTACAAAGCTAATGGATCAGCTGGTGGGATATAGCATCTGACAATGCATTCATTGGCCTTGACCACTCGTGTGAGGTCATTGAGCTTCTTGTGGTACGGCATCCAGGTCCACAGAACCTGACTCCTGCCATTGACTTCCATGGCTATCTGCTCCCACTGCCTTCTGAATATGTGTCTGGAGACCCTCCTGGCCCTCTGTGGGGACAGGATGTCTGTCCTACTTTCCACTTCCTCCACCAAAAACCTTTTATATCTATTCTCTCATGCCATGCTTTTAATTTCCCCAGGTCAGAATCAGTTGTAAAATGACTTCCAGCACCTGATCCAGCCAAAATGCACCTCCCCTTTAAGAGGTACAGATTGGCTTAAAATGGTGCTTTAGCTGGTGCTACCCTTACATGATTTTGGGCCCCTGCTGAGATACGCTGCCACTCAACAACACGGTTGGCACTGGCTGC